>NW_003804633.1:0-7662 GCF_000255335.2 Galendromus occidentalis
TCCGGTAATCGATTATTGCGCTAACCGGCTACGATTGTCGGAGCGAGCTTAACTGTACTGTTTTTCTCCTTCCCTCTTTCCCTTTTGTGCAAACTTCCCTCGCGTGGCGCGCGTATTTATTCTACATGTCGGAATGCTTTTCCTTAAATATACATATTTAAACCATAAACAGCCGATAACTGCACCATACGATCGGTCGTATGTGACATTCCCCGGGGCCGGCGCCGGAAACGCCGCCATCAAGTAATCGATCCACTCTTCGCATATTCTCCAATGTTGAACGACACCACCGAGACGACTTAGATTCAATTTTCCTCGACCTCCGGGCGAAACCCGATCGCTCTGTTCCTCTTTTCGGCCGTTGTGTTGTCTTAGCCGCCGATGTCGACGGGCTTTGTTCGACTCCACACCACTGATCCGTCCGTCGGTGTTGTGTTCAGAAACTCCCTCGCGTTGCTCCCGGTGCAAAACCTCGCGTTGCTGTTGTTCCCCTCCTCCGGGTCACTCATGCCACCTCTACGTCTGCCCGGCGACACCGAGCGTATTCACGACGATGAACGGCGATTCAACCCGAACCGTGGAGCATCCTCGGCTAGGCCCCCCAGAAGCCGCGGTCGCGCCTCGAAGAAGTCCGTGGATAGTCGCAAAACGTTCCACAATTCTCCATTCGGAATCTATGTCTGTGCGGTGCGTGTTCGTGTGCCCGATGTCGCCCGTCTGAGCTGGGCCGAGTCCCGCGATTTGCTGATGGGCCCCTGGGCCGCTATGTCGCACGAGCAGCGGGGCGAGTACTTCCAAAAGTCTCGAGAGCTTCGAGCGTTGGGAGCCCATCCCGAAGGTGCCCCACAATATATCAGTGGTCCGTTCCTCCGCCGCTTCCTCCGACGACGCCCCGCCAGTACGCCCGCCACTCCCCCCCCGCTCCCGTCGAGGAGGTCGACCGCGCAACCGCAAACGCCGTGGACGAGACGGGCCCGAGCCCGACCCCCGGAGGCGCCCAGCGTTCAGGCCCGGCCCACGCTGTACCCGAGAACCCGGCCGGAATCGTGGAAATATCCGTGTCACCCCGAGAGCGCAGCCCGAGCTCCGCGAGCTCGGCTCCCTCCCCCGCGACCGAGCTCAGAGTGTCTGTCGAGCTTCCCGGCCCGTCGGGCCCGCGTGTCGTTCGCGTCCTGCCCGTGCCGCCACGGGGTTCCGGCACGCAGCGAAGTCCCGGCGCGCCACAAGGACCTCCCTCCAGTCTGCAGCTCGCCAAGCGGTACACCCGGAGGGCCCGACGCTCCACCACTCGCCTGAAATCCGAGGATCTCGTGCGTTTCGCCGGGATCCGACTCTGCGAACCCGATTCGGACGATAGCGATGACGCCCTCGACATACGCATCGAAGAAGCTGACGAGCCCGAGGAGGGTGAAGTCACCGATGGGGATAGTGAAATTGAAGAAGGCGAAGTCTTCTAATAAATACGTCTTTGAATGCGATTCTCTGCTTCTTTTCTTTTTTCCTAGAATAGGTCAGCTGGCTTGGCTGTCCCTCCTGGTCTCGAGCGGCGCTCTTAAGATGAATTAATCGTTTATAATAGGGGGTCCGTGGATTCCGGCTCCAAGGGATATAATAATTTCGTCGGCCGGAGGAGCGTCTTTCCATTGCCAAATCTAATCGTGCATGTTCGGTTTCTGTTGTCTGTTGTACTGGGGTGGAGCTCCGTCACCCGCACCAGCGGCCATTGAGATCTCGGAGCGTTTTCTTCCTTCAAAAGGCAGACTTCTCCCACTTTGAGTGATCGCTCCTTGACCGGCCGCCGTGAGTTTGCAGATCTGAGGTAGGCGAGATACTCCGAGTGGAACCGCTTCCAGAACGCCGATAGCATTTTTTGCTGGAAATTCCATCGTTTCGAAAAAACCACAGCTCCGATGTCCTTTCGAAGTTTCGGGATTTCCTCCGACTCCGGCAGCTGCGAAGTACCCTCGTACCCGTAGAGAAGATTCGCTGGTGTCAGCGCTCTAACCTCATTCGGATCTGTGGAGACCGCCGTTAACGGTCTCTGGTTGATTATCGCTTCGACTCCGGACAATATAACCTCCAAGTCTCTGAAGTATGGTATATTCGAGCCGAGCGTCCTCTGCAGACATCGCTTCGCGCATCCGACCATTCGTTCCCAGAATCCTCCGACCCACGGAGCTGCTGGTGTGATGAATCTCCATGTCAGCTTGGAGTCGGATAGCCACTTCGAGATTTCTCCCTTTACGATATGGGAGTATATGAGCTTAATCTCGAGGTCGGCTCGTCGGAATGATGCGCCATTGTCTGAGATGAAGTTCTGTGCGGACGGAAATCGGTGCAGAAACTTCTGTAGGGCTCGCAGTACTTCGTATGTTGACAGGTCCATCGTCAATTGAATATGAACTGCTCGTGATACTGCGCATGTGAACAGCAGCATATATGACTTTGCCGACTTCCCATTCTCCTTTCGGTAGAAGATGGGTCCCGCGAAATCGACACCACAGAAGAAGAACGGCGGCGTCCTTTCTACCCTGAACGCCGGTAACGCTGGGGTGGGTTCTATCGCCGGTTTCGCGTTGAAGCGCTTGCATCCCGGGCACGTTCGGAGAACTTCATGGACTATCTTTCTGGCTTTCAGCAGGGAAAATCTTTCTCTCAATTTCTGTAGCGTGAAAGCTATGCCTCCCCAGTGCCAACACTCTCTGCCGTGAACAGTGAGCGCTACTAATTTTGCCCATCCATCGTTGCTTGGGACAATAATCGGGAATTTTTCGTCGTACGTGTGAGTTGAGGATTTTTCTAATCTCGATCGTGCTCTCAGCAGACCATCTTCCCCCACGAAGGGATGGTACTGTGCAATCCTGCTGGAGGTCGGGATATTGCGTGGATCGTCGATTTCGGCTCGAAAGTATCTTCCCTGAATTCTCTTTAGGAGATCCTTTTCGGCTCGTTGATATTCGATCGAATCTATCTGGAGCGCGTCACCGCGTTCGATTTTCGTCGTCGGTCTTCGGTTACCGCTCGGAGGACTTTTCGACTTAATTCTTCGAGCGAACGCTAGGATCCGGTTGCAGTAAGCCTGTGTTCTCACGAATTTGCTCCATGACGAAAACCGGGTTGAATCGAATAAGTTGTCGACCGCGTTGTTCGCTCTGGGCTGAATCGTATGTAGGCACTGTTGAATCGATGGCTCCTTCTCGATCTCGGTCTCCGTCACCGGCTGGTTGTCCGTCGGTGCTTTCCACCGTGAGTCACACAGCCACGACGGGCCATGGAGCCATCGAGAACGGCTCTCCGAATCTGAGATGTCGGTTCCTCTAGACAGTATGTCTGCGGGGTTCTCTTCCGACCTGACATAGCGCCATGCGTCTGTCGCTGTGAGCCTGGCTATCTCTCGAACCCTGTTGGCTACAAATGGTTGCCACTTTTCTGGTGCGCTGTGTATCCAGGAAACGCAAGCCATATTGTCGATCCAAAAGAATTCACTCGAGATATTGATCTTTAGGTAACCTCTGATGTTCGCTGCCATTCGCGCGGCCATCAGTGCTCCCATCAACTCGTAACGGTGAATCGACCACTTCTGCTTGGTTGGCGCGACGCGTGCCTTAGCTATTATCAAGCGTGATTCTGCGTAGTCCGTGTCCACCGAGCGGAGGTAGAGCGCGGCTCCGTAGGCTTCGAGGGACGCGTCACAGAATGCATGTAGCTCAAATCTCGCGGCCGAGAACCGCGAAGTCAATGGTCTCTGTACTCTGAAGTCCGAACACCGTTGCAGGGTGTGGACGAAATCGTCATATTGAAGTATGATCTTCTCTGGAAGTTTGTCGTCCCAGTCGATCGCCTCTTTCCAGAGCGATTGGAAGAGAATCTTCGCTTTGACTGAGACTGGAGCGATGATTCCGAGGGGATCGTATATCTGTGCGAGTCCTTTGAGTAGTTTCCGTTTCGATGGGCTGTCCCTAGAAAGCTCCGTTAACGCTTTCTGTGTGAAAACTCCAAGGTGGTCCGTTGATTGGTACCATCTAACTCCGAGGAACTTCGCGTCGTCATCCCCCACGGTTATCGATGTGTTTTCCAGCGGGGAGAGCCGACGGATTGCTTCTGCGATTCGTTCATCGCTCGTGCCCCATTTCCTGAGAGGAAAATGCGCCAGCTGGAACATCTCGAATGCTCTCGCGATCTTATACTCCGCGTCTGTATGGGAATCTGCCGAAAAACAGACGTCGTCCATGTATAAGTTGTCTGCGATTTCTCTAATGAACCTCTCGTCAGCCGGGAACTGACGTATGCACTCTGTCAGATGATGCTTCACACCTTTGATGTGTAACCATGGTGAGCATATCAGTCCGAAATCTAGCACCCTCGTCCAAAATTCTCGAATCGGTGCGTCAGGCCGCTCAGCGATACCGAGCGGCCATAAGAATCGGAGGAATGTGCGATCACTGGGATTGATTTCGAATTGTAGAAATGCCTTTTCAATATCCGCTGTGATCGCGTAGGTACTTTCTCTGAAAGCGCACAACACTTTCGGGATTAGCGGAAGCAAGTTTTCCCCCTGATGGAGACAATCGTTGAGAGCCGCTTCGTGACTTCTCCGAGCCCCGGCGTCTTTTACCACTCTCGTCTTGATTATCTTCGTCTCATTTTCGTTCATCTTGAAAACTGCTTGGAGCGGGAGGTAATGGGCCAGCTGGCCCTGTTGGCGCGGCGTGGCCTCCTCCGCGAAACCGTTGGCTAGATAATCACGGATCTCCTTGTCTACCGCTGCCAGCTTCGTTGGGGACTTCTTCAACTTCTTGAGGAAAGCATGGAGTCTCGACCTTGCCAGGTTTTCATTGTCGCCTAGGGTGTCGAGATTATCCTTGAACGGGAGGCTCAACCTGATTCGACCGTCGGGTCTCCGTTCCACCGTGCTCTCGAAGAATTCATTCAGCTCTTCGTTGAGCTTGTCGGTCTCTTGCGGCAACGTCGGGTCCACACCCATGAATTCCCCTTCCCAGAGGAACTTGAGATCGTCGTCGACTGACACATCCCTTGGATTCTTGGGTCTGTTCCGCGTGGGGGGTGACTGGAGCGAAGCCGCTAACTTGCTCGTTTTTCCCGATCTACCACCGTTGGTAGTGATGCTCGCAGCTCGCAGAGTAATGCTGCGGTGTGCGTCGCGTGTGCGGACTCTGCCAGAGTACCACTGAAGACCCAGCCCCATATGGAGGATGTCGCTAACATCCTCCCGAAAGATTCCATTCTTCCCGTATAGATTTTCGCTAGATCCACCGCCCCGATAATAAGTGAAATCGATCGTGGAGAGCTCGCGTCCATCATCTTGTCCGCTACGGGAAGCAGTCCGAAGTTCTCGGTCACCTCCGGGAACTCGGAGTCTGTGATTGACGGCGCTTCTATGCAGTCGATGTCGATCGCGATGCTCGGATCGTGTTGGCTCGTGATGGTGATCCTATGAAGCCAGGTATCCATGGTTGTGACCACGTTCCCCATAGTCTTCATCGCCGTCTTGATGGCCCCCGTAGGCACTGCGCCTATTAGGTTTGCTGCTTCCGACACGATGTACGAGCGATGGGCTCCGGAGTCCAGCAACACCCTGACTCGCGCCCGCCTAGTCTTCGTACCAATCCATACCACCGCTAATGGTAGGAGTATTTCTGGCTCTGCGACATTTCCTTTCCCATCGAATGCCATTGCCACCGTTGTAGTCGTGGTGGGAACCGTCGAGATCATGAATGATGCGGTATCGAGCTGCGCTTTCTTACACATGATCACGTAGTGTCGTCCGTTGCATTTCGCGCAATTCCTCTTCGGGCCGTCTCGGCAAGTCTTCGCGGAATGGTTGCGTTTCAAACAAATCCAGCATGCCTTCTGTTGAATCACTCTTTCTCGGCGTTCCTCAAGGGTCAGTGTCGCCTTACATCTGAAGCTTTCGTGGTCATCCCCGCAAAAGATGCACGATTTATCAACTTTAGAGTGTTGATTACTGTCTCCCGAGGATTGCTTCTGGCCACTCGTGAAGAAGTTGTGCGTTGCCCTGTGTGGCGTATATGCTTGATGTTGAAAATGACGTGGCTTCGATGCTGGTGGTTTCCCCTGATGAAATGTGGGTCTTCTCGAATCGCGCTGGGGAAAACCACCGCCCTCCAATTCTGCTTCCCTGCGAACCTTCACCGTAAGGTTGAGGAATTCTAGCATGAATTCGAGATCTGTTATTAATGGGTCCGACAACTTCCTTTTCGCCAGTTTTCTGATGAATTTCTCTCTCAGGTCTGTCGGCAGGCATCTCAAAATGCGTTGCATTGTGGCTGTCGACAGTTCTGCGTAGGAGTTGTCGAGCGCCAGGAGAGCTTTCACATTCAGGCTCAGAGTCTCCGAGAAAGACTCCAGGCGATGATACTGGATCAATCCTCGTTCCAGGAGTTTGTCGATTTCCCTGATGTGGGAATTTCGCGCGAGCTTGCTGTCGCCGAATCGCTCATGTATTATTTCTTTCGCCAAAGCATAGTGGCTCTCTTCCCATTGAAGGTGAGCAATGGCATCTAGAGCTTTCCCCGATAAGGAATGCCGCAAGAGATTGAACTTTTCCATCGTCGGCCGTGGTGTATCGTCGACGAACACCTTGAGCAGCTGCTGCCATTTTCGGAACTCCCGGGTATCTCCGCTGAATCGGGGAACTTCACGGGCCTTCCGACCAAGGGAGAACCTGTCCGACGTGTTGAAGCGTTCCGCCGTTCTGGGCTGTAGCCATGTATTTTCCAGGTGAGAAAAGTCCATGATGGAGTCCTGGTCTACTGTGGCTCCTGTGATCGACCGAGCCGGTAACCCGGGCGGCATCTGAGCCTGGCCTCCGCTGCTAGTGAGATTGGTGACTCCTGAGAATCCGATCGGATTCCGTACCGGGTTCTCGGGTGGAAAGTATAGATTTCTGCCTGGCGGGAGTGGTGGAGGACGGTTGTTGGTCCTATGGTTGGCCCCGGAATCCCCAACTTCTCCTTGCCTTTCCAAACTCCTCGTGTCCAGGAAGCTGTGATTGAATCTGACTTCCGGGTCGGGATTCTTTCGTGGTTCACCTATGGGCGTGCTTTGCACCGGAGGCTCCCCCTGAATGCCATTCGCGTTCGCGGCGTTTTCGGACGTTGAGGACGACGATCTGGATCGGGAAACTTGTGCTGTGGCGAATTTAACCCACTCGTTCTATTCCTCCAAGCATCGCTGGAGCTGGACGATACACTTTCCGTATCTAAACGGTCGGTCAGGGGTGTCGGCTGGTTCCGCCCCCGTCTGTGCCAGTAGATCGTTAATCTCACTCGTCAGGTTTTCGCATTGCCTCTCTGCCGCTTGCAGTGAGCGGGTAATGAAATCGACGGTTCTGGCGAGTTTTGCGGGTTCTTCGTTGGCGTTGAGGTAATCTATCTCTTCATTGATGACCTCCACCTGCTTGTAGACGATGTCGCGGGCTCTCTCTTTTCGACGGAGTGTATTTACCAACTTCGCGTTCTCGTCTTCTGGTGGGGTATCTGTGTTCGACTCCCGCGAAGCTTTCTCGATCTCCTGGTGTTTCCAAGACGGACCTGGTAGGTTCTCGTCGGAAGGGTATTCCTTATTCATCGACATTATGATGGATCCGCCGTGAACGGATCGATTCGGGACGTTAGGCTT
>NW_003804633.1:7916-23284 GCF_000255335.2 Galendromus occidentalis
GACGACGGTGATTTGGGGCTCCGAGAAGGCTGATCGATACTCTGACCTGACAGTTTCGTAGGCCTCGTGGTGGACGAGGTTCTCTCAATGCTTCTGACACCAAATGATACAAACCCCCGCTGGAAACTGTTGTGAATTGATGACACTGAAGTCTTTTCCACATTCGCGCTTCACGATCGGGGGTTTGCACCTTTATTTTCGAATCCTCCGGTAATCGATTATTGCGCTAACCGGCTACGATTGTCGGAGCGAGCTTAACTGACTGTTTTCTCCTTCCCTCTTTCCCTTTTGTGCAAACTTCCCTCGCGTGGCGCGCGTATTTATTCTACATGTCGGAATGCTTTTCCTTAAATATACATATTTAAACCATAAACAGCCGATAACTGCACCATACGATCGGTCGTATGTGACACCGCATGCTCCATGCCTTTTTTGACCGTGTCGATCGTCGAGCGACCCGCTCGGAACCCGTATTGGCGGTCCGAAATCGCCCGCCTCTCTTCCAGCTCCTTTGTCAGTCTCGCTGCCAGTATGGTTTCGACCGCCTTCCCTGTCGTGTCGAGCAGGCACAGTGGTCTGTACGACGAAGGGTTTTCTGGCGGCTTGCCCGGTTTCGGGAGAAGCACGAGCCTGGCCACCTTCCACTTTTCGGGGAAGCTGCCCCTCTGTAGTAGTCCGTTTACCATCTCTGCGAACTCCGTCGGCCTCTCTTTCATGAGAGCCTTGACGGCTTCCGGCGGCACCCCGTCCGTGCCCGGTGCCCTTCCGGCGCTCATCCTCTCGGCCGCGTCCTTCACTTCCCGCTCGGTCACATTGCTGAAATCGTGCGGATTCCCTGGGGGGAAAAACCAGTGTTGAATCGGTCTGGCTGGAAACAGCGCTGCCACCACTCTCTCCACCATGCTGCCGTGCATCTTGGGGATTCCCGGACCCAGCCGCTTCATGACTATCTTGTACGCATCTCCGAAAGCGTTTCTCTCCACTTCGTCACATAGTTCCTCCCACTTGAGCTTCTTGCTTCTCTGTATCAGCCTCTTGAGCTCCTTCTTCCCTTCTTTGTACTGCCAGAGTGCTTCCTCGGCGTCTTGCGGTCGTCGTCTCGATCTGTAACATCTGCGGTGAAGCTTAACGCAATTCTTTCTAGCCTCGGCTATTTCCGCGGTCCACCAATACTGCGGCTCTCGTCTTCGCCCTCTTCCTCTGGGTTTCCCTGCTTTTGTACACGCCCTCTCTAGGATCTGGCTGACTTGCTCCGGAGTGGTGATGGGCTCTTTCGCGTCGGAGGACTCTCTTATCACGTTCCGGACCACCTCCAGATTCAGTTTTCTCGGGTTCCACTTGAAGCGCGCCGTCGCTGTACCCTCGGAAGATACCCTACGTGTGGGTGGCTGATCCTTCACCACTTGGAATTGAATGTAGCGATGATCGCTTAGATTCTCTTCTTCCAATACTCTCCATCCTCGCACTCTGTGTCTCGCTTCTTCCGTGTAGAAAGTCAGGTCGAGAAAAGATTGTATCTCCCCTTTTCTGAAAGTCGGTGTTGTTCCATCATTGGCCAATGTCATTCCGAGCTCTCCAGTCAATTCCGTGAGAGCTGCGCCCCTCGCATTTGTGATACGTGAGCCCCACTCCACCGAGTGGGAGTTGAAGTCGCCAGCTAAAACCACGAGTCGTCGCGCTCCCCATGGTCTGACGCTTTGGCTCAGCTCGTCCAAGAACTCCTCATACCTCGGTTGGCCTACATTTGGCGATATATAGCAGCTGTAGAATACAGTCGATCCGACGTCGATCCAAACGAAACCTCTCCCTCTGCCCCGGGCCACGATTCTTCCCTCCATTTCTTTTGAAACCCATATTGCTGCATCCTTTGCGGGATCTGTCGCCCAGCGAGCTTTCTCCATTCGTGCTTTGTTCGGTTCGCTTATGAGCGCAACGTCGTAGCCGTCCGTCCTAAGCGTGCTGTCGAGCAGGTCGTGTGCTGCACCGTTCCTGTTGGTGTTGCATTGTAGAATCATCATCTTGGTTGACAACGTAAGTCTGCTGCAGTGGGGGTCGTTGAGTTGCATCACCCTCTTCGGCCGCTCTCGTTCTCTCTCGGCTTTCGCCCGTCGCTCGCCCTCCCGTTTCTTCAGGTTGCATTGGTGCTCTTGCCCCTGCCGTCGCGGTGTCGGCGTCGGCATCGGCCATCCCGTCCTCGAAATGGTCCACCTCCATATTTCTTCTCCGCTGTCGTCCGCGGGCTTTCGGTTTTGCCGCCTTCGATGCGTCCTCTGCTGTTCTGCTTTCGCTAGCTTTCGCTCTCGCTTCACGTTGCTTGGGGCACCCTCGGGAGTCTGCCCGGTGGCCCTCAGCGCCACAGACGTAGCACTTCAGGCTGTCGGTGCAGTTCTTCGCGATGTGGTCCGTATTTCCGCAGCGGTAGCATCTCTTGGGTTCTTCCTTTTCTTCTGCGCAGTCTCTGGCTAGATGTCCGAAACGCTGGCAGTTGAAGCAACACAGCGGCTGCTCCCATTCCGTTATGCGGCAGTTGCAGCCTGACCAGCCGATCTTAATGGTTCCGAGTCTGAGGAGTTTCCAGGCCAAAGGCCGAGGGAGCTTCACTAGAGCGGTCCTGCCACTTGGCCGTCCCAGCTGCGGGTCCCCGAGCTTTACTCTCTCTTTCACGTGTTCCTTCGGAATTCCCGCTCCCTCCAGGGCTTCCTCCACCTCCGCAGCGTCTACTGTGCAGTCGATCCCTCGTATCGCCACTGGCATCAAGACTGTCACATTAGTGATCTCCGCCTTAAGCTGCGGTGCTTTCTCAGACAGGGCTCTTGCGAATGCATCCTTCCCTCCTGCTCTTTTCTCCTTCACCTGAAGTCGGATTTCTCCATCCTTTGTGACTGAGATCCTCTCTAGAGCGACTCCGTCATCCTTGGCCCAGACGTGAGCTTTGAGGTCTCTCACGGCGTCTGCGAAACTTCGGCCGTTCGGCTTCACCATCAGCACACCTACGTCTAGCTTCTCGCTCGCGGGTCTCCGACTCTTCAATCCGTCCCTGCTTTTCTTCGCCTTCAGCGAGCTCTTGGCGCCTACTTCGATTGCCATGTTCATCCCGTCGGCGACGCACTCGATAGCCCTCCGAGACATCTCCAAGTCATCTGATGCCGGAGGTTGTATCATCGCTCCCTCGCAGTTTCTCTCGGCAAGGCTCGTCACGATCTTCTCGTAAAGTCGGACCATTTCCTCGCGGTCGTCTTCCTCGGTCTCCCGTCCGAGTTTTCCCACCAGGAGAGTTTGAGCCTGAGTTGGCTGCCGTTCCCCGCTGCTCTCATCTTCGATAACTGCGCTGCTCTCGCTCTTCAAAGTCGCGATCCCCCCTAGCCTCAGACTGGTTATGATCTTATTATGATCCATACCCGGAAATTGAGACTCCATGAGCCGTAGCCGCTCTTTGTCCTTCGGATTGTCAGCCCTGACGATGATCGCCCTGTGGCTCCTGCTTGCCTGAATGCTGCTCTTCACGAGTTTTGTTTTCACGAAAGCTTTTCTCGGCCACACGTCCGCCAAGAGCTGCGCTAATTTCGTCGTATTTTTGCCTGCTTCGGATATTTTCTTTCGGAACTGCATTGCCTCTTCCAGTTTTCTTTCTTCGGCCGCGAGCTGATTAGAGCTTTTCTCCGTCTGTGTTCCGCAGCTCTTCAGAGTAGCTCTCTGCTCCCGCAAGAGATCCGCCTTGCGGCACACCCCTACAGCCATGTTCCGGATCGTCCGGATCTTCCCTTTGATCGCCCTCCCTATTTCCGGGCACTCCCCGATGAGATCGTCTAGCTCATCTGCTCTCTCCCAGAGTTTGTGAACCTCCCTATACAGCTCCGGGAGCGTCTCCGTGGGATCTTCAGGGTTCTGTGAGATGGTGGATTCGCACTGTGAGTGGTCGTTTCCGTCCATCTCGCCTCTCGCCCTCTTCGCACCCTTCTTGGCCCTCTTCGGTCTTCCGTTCTCGGGCGCCGATAATTGTGCAGCCACTGTGTTGCTCCGGGTCTCTGATGCCTTCAAGGGCGTTGACGAGGATACTGAGCGCATGATTTCCGCCGAGAACAAGTCACGGATATCGGCCATGCCCGTCGTTTGGTTTACTCTCTGGGTCGTACCACGATTGTGTGCTGTCTCTCTGAGCCGGGCCGGTTCGGCAGACCGCTCTGTATTGGCTCCACGGTGCCTGTTCACGGTGCCCGGGTTCTCCAAAGGCTCCTGGGAGTCCTCCGCCGCAGTCTCATAGCCGATGGCTTCGTCTCCCTTTCTCCCTTCCATGCTCTCGGCGAGGGTTCCGCGCCAGATGCGAGATGGCCGAAAGTTGACACGTGCCCCTAGGGGGCGCTCGTGCGGTTGTCCCCGCGGTTGACCGTTGATCCAATCGCCGTGTTCTCGAAGCTTCAGCTTTCACTCTTAAATCTGTAGCTCCTCCCTCGGTGGCCCCACACTGCCCGTCCGCAGCTCAGTGTGGTTGTCTTCCGACGGCCGACCTTTGTCACTAAACACGACCTCGTATCTCAAACAGCGAGGGAGCTCACGGAAACACGTGCGCTCTCCTCGGAGGTTGGATGCGGACTTTTTCCTTAGACAAGCATCTGGTGCGCGAATGACGCACCTCGAGAGCTAAAGGATTGATACAGGCCTGTGGGAACCGGACCGAACCGTTTACCCTGTAATGCGGTCTCAAGACGTCATGCTCGAGTTGAGCTCCTACTCATGTGTTCGGGGCGATGGAGTGCGAATCTGCGGATCATATCGCCGACCTATTGGAAGCTGCAACGAGTGGCGAAGTCACCGAAGCAACAGGGTTTCACGGTCTGATGATTTGGAGAAAGGAGCGATGTTTGAGTCCAGAGATCACGATGAACGTATTGGAGCGGGTCGTGCTGCCGTGCGTGGAAGACAAGAAGACCATCAAAGCCCTAATGAGAGAGCTCTCCATGGAGGGATCCCCGAAAGACATCACAATCGCCATCGAAAATCTAACGAACGCCGACGACGAGCATCGTGAGTTTCTTCTGCCTAACACGAATAGGATTCTTCCTTAGAGCTTGATATTTAATTCCTTGCCCGTCTCGCATGTCTAGTAATGAGGGCCGACGATGACTTCTTTTGTGGAGAAGGAATCGAATTCGAACGAGTCTTGGAGCGGAAAGGCAATCCATCCCGTTTCATCATGAGAGAGCTCTATGGAATCATCCAGCACGCGGTGATGAACCACGTAGGGCTCCCAGTCAATATCCTCGTCCGGCAATGGGCCGGCAATGTCCTCGATAATTTTTCTCAAGTGGTTGAAAATATGCAAGAAACCGTTTGGAGACCGGCAGAAGAAGTGAGGGACGAGATTCGACAGCAGATCGAGAAGAGCCAGGAAGAGTACGCGAGAAATTACGATAAGAAGAGGAAACCGCATAAGATCCGTTACAAAATAGGAGACATTGTATTAGTTTCGAGATTGCCAGTCCAAACAGGACAGCCGACAAAACTTCAACCGAAGTTTCGGGGACCATTGACTGTGGTCGAGATATTGCCAAAAGATTCGTATCGATTGGTCCAACTGGGAAAAGATAAGAGCTACACATGCACCGCTCATTGCTCCCAATTACGCTGGTATAATGTCCGTGGGTTAGAGGAGGACGAGATAGTTCCATTGAATGACAAACCACTTGGAATTCCAGACATTAACGAAGAGGAACCGAGTACTTCAGGAAATAATATTCAACAGCCGAATGTGGATGTCACAATGATGTCGGTTGGAGGCGAGAACGACGGTGACATCGACGAGATTTCGATGATGTTGGAGGAATTCGGTCGCGACGAGCTAAAGGAAACAACGAAATTTGAGCGGACCGGCAACGTCGACTTGAATTCGGCTATTCTCGAGTCACCGACGAGAGGATCGGAAGAAGAGGAAGAAAGGGTCGAGACGAGCGGGAGGAGGGATCCTGTTCGGGCGGCGAAATTCGAAGGCAGATACGGAAGGTAGATTAAAAGGATAATTAATGTTTGGTTTCGAAGTAAAAAAAAAAAAGAGAGGTCGTAACATTGATTAGGGAAATAGATAGTTGAGTACACGAAGGTATAATAGAGTTAGGATGATGAGGGCATCATGTAATGTAGCGTGGACGAGTTGTCGGTAGAGGGCGTTCTGGCGGAAGTCGAGAGTGGAGACGGGGAGCGGGGTTCTTGTATCGAGTCGTTCGTAGCCGAGCGCGGAACGAGTCAGTGTCTTGTCGTTTTGAATTGTCGACTTAAGCTGTCGTACACGAGTTTCGAGTTAACGACGCAAACGGTTCGGGTGCAGAGATGGAGGATGAGCGACCACGACAGCCCAAGGGTATCCTACGCGAGGACCCGAGAAACCCACGGATGTCGGCTCCAATGGACATGTGGCTGAAGCTCGCCGAGACGGCGACGGCGTTCGGGGCTGCAATGCACGATATCGTGATGTATTCGTACGAGATGCAAAAGCAGGAATCTCAGAAACGCGCAAACCGGCGTCAGCAAGGGGAATCGAGCCGTTCGGTCGAGTTCCGGAACGAAGTCAGGCTCTACGAGTACTACGACAGCGACGACACGGAGGAGGTACCGTTCGAAAGTACCTGCGATCTGAACGTGAACGAGTCCCGACCACGGCTTGGCGGGAGAGGTCGACACCGCCAGAAGAAATGGTGGCACGTGGAGATCCCCGACGAGGACGATTGGGAGCAGCGCGAACAACCGGAATCTCAAGAGTGTCGCGAGGAGGGGCCCGCGGACGGCGTCGCCCAGGTTTTGGAGGTGCCCGAGTTGCCCGTCATCAACGATGACGACGAAGACACCGAAAGGGATCCGGAGCGACCGGTTCAAGAACCGAATCAACGAGATACCGAGCGTCGCGAGCGCACCGAAAACGAGCAGCAAGAAGCAAGGGATGAGCGTACGCGAGTCGAACAACAACGGTGTGTCGACTGTTGGGGGTTCACCCACCGGCGAGGTGACCCGGTTTGTCCAGCCCGAACAAATGAATGCTACTATTGTCACGAGTTCGGACACTTTGCTCGCTGCTGTGCAGCGAAGATCGACACTGTCAAGTGTTATAGTTGTGGGAAGTGGGGACACTTCCAGAGAGACTGCGTGCAGCATCATGTGATGTTGCGAAGTTTGAAGTGATCGAGTCGGGTATCATATTGTATATGATAATGATAAATAATAGCGTAAGGAGGTAACGAGAATAGCGTGTACTCAATAGCTAAGTAAGCGAGGTAGTAAATGAGGGCATTTAGTATGGTAGCAGTTGTCAGCGGCTGATTTCGATGCAGGCATATCGACATTGACGATAGCGATAAGAGAGTAAGAGTGAGACCGACCGACGCCGATGTCAGAATAAACAACCCTCTCAGTTCGTGGAGACTTCTTCGATCAACGAGACGTGTTCTGCTTGATATCCAATAGCCTAACAGAAGTTGCTCACAAATCAGAAGTGGGGTCGTCAAGCGTACGTTGCGTTACCCTCGGAGAAGGAAACGATGGAACCACAAGCGATGGCGCATCTAACCGAGATGCTCGCAGAAGCGATCAGCAAGAGCTTCGGAAAGCTACAGACCGCCGACGAAGGAAATAAGCCTACCCTGAGGTTGGTGGAACGACCGGTTGACACCTCGCATTCTGTAGATCGATTTCATGGAGAAACAGGGCAGGTAGCGGACGAGTGGCTGAGTCAAGTGAAGTTGGCAAAACAGATAGGGAAATGGTCGATCGATGTCACGTGGAGTGTGATACTCAACAAGATGGCGGGGCCAGCGAGGATATGGCATCGCAACAACGGAGCGGATCTGGGAACCTTCGAGGAATGGGAAGAAAAATTCAGAGCGGCGTATATACCGAGGAGAACGCAAGCGATGCTATTGGACCAACTGTCACGCTGCAGGCAGCAGCGCAGTGAGGGTCTTGAGATTTTTGCCCGCAGAGTGGAGAACATTACGAAGCAGCTGAAATTGGACGATGAGGTGACGAAGGATTATATTCTCCGCGGGCTGAATTCGGAATACGCGGACTATGTGATTCATGAGATTCGAGGCCGGCAACACACCGACGTTTCAGAACTGGTGAGAGATATCTCCGACACCATGATGTTTAATCAAATGCGAACGGGGCGACCGGTGAGTTCGTATAGCTCTCGAACTCATCTCAGACAGGATCGACGACTGGTGTGTTTTAACTGTAACCTCGAGGGGCATAAAGCCGCGGATTGTGAATCGGACACGCTAACAACGCGGTGCGAAGATCGGCGTTTCGGTGCGCGACCTAAATCCAGACGGCTATCCGAGGAAAGTCGCAACCAGCTTCAGGATTCACAGTCGAGGAAAGCGACCGTACGAGCGAGCGGCTCGACAACAAACAGTGGTTCAGGAACGCAAGATGGTCAGCCAGAAACATCAATATCTGACTCTCGGCGCCAGTTTCAAAGCAGGGAAAGACCAGGTATTACTTGCTTCAAGTGTGGAAAGACTGGTCATTTCGCATCGAACTGCGAGAGTCGAGAAGTCAGGCAAGTGGTTGGGATGTCAACGGAAGCAAGTTTGCACGAGTCCGCTGTTGCAGGACTAAAGGAAGTCGCTATAAACGGGAAACCCTGGACGGCTCGCGTCGACACGGAAGCAGAATTGACAGTTGTCAATGAGACGGCCGCAAAACTGATGGAGCTCGAATTATCGCCGAGCCCAGTGAAGGCGGTACTCGGTATAGCGGGCGGCCGTTGTGTGCCACTGGGACAGGCAGTGGTGCAGTTGCGGGCCGATGGATTAGAGTTGGAGCGAGTTGTACTCACGGTATTGCCCGACGGAACGATTTCAAGTAATGATATCCTGATTGGCAAGGATCTCTTGGATCGAGGTCTGATCACAATTTATTGTGCGGGATCGTCATGGATATTGAAACCAGAATCATTCTTCGAGCTCATGAAGGAAGAACCAGTTGAAGAGGAGCCCGGAGTCGAAAAGATCGAAATCAAGTTACGGGCAGGAGAGAATGTGGTGGTACCGGCAAAAACGGTGAAGTTTGTCGAAGCGATTCTCCGTGATTCATCTGCGCGATCACTGCTAGTACAGGAGGAAAAGTATTCGGCGGTGCTGTGCAAGGTGGATCAGGGACGAGTGCTCGTACCTCTGACCAACTCCGATCGAGAAGACAAAGAATTTAAAAAGGGTGATGTAGTGGCGAAGGGGAGTGTCATTCAAGATAGAGACATATATGCTCTGGAGCCAACGATCGAGCGCCGAGGAAGTTCAGCTATAAATAAGATTGAGGTTCAGAGGCATATCGAGGAAAATGATGTGGAGACAGGCCGTATGCTACCGCCAGTTATACGAGAAGAGCTCCTGACTCTGCTGAATAAGCACCAGGAAGTTATGGCGACTTCACTGGGGACCTTGGGAAAAACCGATATGGCTGAGTGTCACATAGATGAGGTAGCAGGTAGCCGCGCACTGTGGTCGAGGCCTTTTCGCTTGTCGAATCTGGAGAGAGACGCTTTGAAGGAAATTATTCAGCAAATGTTGGAGGCGGGTATAATCAGGGAGTCCCATTCACCTTATGCCAGTCCTGTTATGCTTGTTAAGAAGAAGGATGGTTCCTGGAGACTTGTAATCGATTACCGCCGGCTAAATAGTCAGACGATCAGGAGAAACTTTCCCATTCCGCTCATCGACGATATATTGGACGCGGTGGGTGGGAAGCGCATGTATTCAACTTTCGACCTCGCATGGGGGTACTTCCAAATACCCATGGCACCCGGGTCGGATCAAAAGGCGGCTTTCATCACGCCGGACGGACATTATGAACCAGTCGTGATGCCGATGGGACTTGCCAACGGTCCAGCCGTTTTTCAGGAGATGATGAATAGAATTCAGAAAGCGGTAGGGACAGACGCGGTTTATCCGTATATCGACGACATGATAGCGGCGTCCAATCATTATCGAGAGCATCTGGATCAAATCGCGAAGATTCTAGCGGTACTCAAAGAAGCCAAGCTGACGATTCGACTGCGGAAGTGCAAATTCTTCATGGAGGAGGTGGATTTCTTGGGCTTCACGATATCGGAGAAAGGAGTTCAGCCCGGACGACAAAATCTGAAGGCTATCGAGCAATACCCGAGGCCAGGGAATACTCATGAAGTTCGGAAGTTCCTAGGTGTGGCTGGGTTCTTCAGAAGATTTATCCGGGGATTCGCTTCGATTGCGGATCCACTGACTTCAATGCTAAAGAAAGAAACAGATTTCGAGTGGACGCCAGGGTGCGAACGAGCCTTCGAGCAGTTGAAGAAGCTGCTCCTGGCGGAGCCTATATTGGTGAAGTTCCTTCGTGGGAGACCCACTCAACTTCACACGGATGCAAGCGGAAGTGGTCTGGGTGGTGTTCTCATGCAGAAGCTTGACGGATCCTGGCGAATGATTTACGCCGTGAGTCGGAGATTGTCCGCCACAGAAAAGAGGTATCATTCAACGAAGCTTGAACAGCTGGCCGTGATTTGGGCCTGCGAGCGATTTCGACATTATTTATATGGGGAGACCTTCCAAGTCGTCACGGATTGCGTAGCAGTGCAGGCATTAACGAGTAAGAGTGCTTCGACGAGTCAGATAGCCAGATGGCTCAATCGATTGGCCGAGTTTTCCTTCGAGGTGGTACACCGACCCGGTACGAAAATGCAACACGTTGATGCATTCAGCAGGTATCCAGTCGACGAAGCACCGAACGACAAGGCACCGGAAGAGGAAGAATGGACCGAAAGATCCGATGGAGTCTTGGAATCGAGAACCCGACCCGCGTCGAAGATCAAGAGGGTGTGGGAACTGAAGACATTTGAAGACTCTATCGCTATGATCCAACAGCAGGACAGAGAGCTGAAGAGGACGATCGACATGGTTGTGGAGACCAAAGAGCAAGGGAAAGAGAGCGACTACGAGATTATTGACGGAGTGTTGTTCAGGAAGAAAATCGAGAAGGACACCGAGAAACTCCTGTTGGTAGTACCGAAGTCGACAAGGAAATACCTATGCGTGATGATGCATGACAAGAGCGGGCATTTCGGCTCAGACAAAACTCTGCAGCTTATCACAGAGAAATACTGGTTTCCGAAGATGAAAAAGTATGTCAATCAACATATCAGAGCGTGCATAGAGTGTCTGTTCAACAAAGTGAAAGCAGGGAGGTCTGAAGGCTTCCTACAGACTTCTCTTCCCCCGAGGAGACCTTTCCAACGTGTCATGATTGACCATCTAGGACCGCTGCCTAAAGCGAGCGGCAAAGAACATATCATTGTACTGGTTGATAGTTTATCGAAGTACGTGACCGCAGAGGCAGTTAAATCAACAGAGACAAGATATGTCATTGCGTTTTTGGGAAGCGTTTTCCTGAGGTTTGGGATACCTGAAGTTTTGATCTCAGATAGAGGGACTGCCTTTACATCGAAGAAATTTGAGGAGTTTATGAAAGACAAGGGAATTCGTCACATCTTGACATCAACGCAGCATCCTCAAGCCAATGGACAGACCGAGAGAATGAATCAGACCATAGCGACAGTTCTTCGGAAGCTCTGTAAACATCCAGAACAGAAGGATTGGGTGGGAAAACTTCCGATAGTGGTGTCGCATATCAACAGAGCGCCTGCGAAGTCGACTGGGAAGGCTCCGTTTGAGATTCTTCATGGGTATCTTCCTCGGTTGGATAATGCGAGCCAATATGTCGACAGCAAGCAGTCCACGAGTGGATGGCGTCCACCGCAGTCCGTGTGCGACGAGGTGAGGATGGCAATCCATGACTCTCAGCAAGAGTATTCGAAGCAGTACAACAAGCATCGGAAACCGCATTTGGAGCGGTACTCGGTCGGAGATGTGGTGGTTGTTCGTAGGTTACCAGTGCAGACCGGCGAACCTACCAAATTGCAGCGGAAGTATCGAGGTCCGCTCCTTATCAGCCAAGTTTTGCCCAACGACACTTATAGAATTACTCAGCTCGGACGCACCTCGTATGAGACGACCGCCCATTGTTCCCAATTGAAGTTGTTCAAAGTTGCATGCGAGGATGGAGATCCAGTCGTTTCAGGTGAGGACGATAGCGAAGAAGAAGGCGCAAACGAGGAAATGGATGAGAGTCCGAGCACGCTGTCTGAATCGAACTCTCTGGCTTTTCGAGAGCCTGTAGGGAGTGCACAGGTTTCGTCTGAGGGAAGTTCCGTAGAAACGAGCAACTCCACGGTCTCCACGCAGGATACCAGCATGGCAGATCGGGGTCGAGCCCAAGTGGATGCGGATGCCCAGCTAGCTCAGATGATGGATGGAATAAGCGTATCGGAACCGGATATGTCCTCGCGCCTGGACGAGGCATTTTTGGAAGAATCAGACGGAATACTCGACGATTGTGAGGGCGATGGTGTCTCATCGGACTCATCGGCGACTTGCCCGGAGAGGCCCGCTCCTGACGCTAGACGAACCTATCCGCTACGGACTAGGAGAGCACCGAATAGATACGGTTCTTAAGATGAGAAATCGCAGTGGAAAGTCGGTGCGGGCAAAATCGTAGCTGCATACAATCTTTATGTTTGATACTGAGGACAGATCCAGTCAGAACGGCCGAGCTGTCAGCGGCTGATTTCGATGCAGGCATATCGACATTGACGATAGCGATAAGAGAGTAAGAGTGAGACCGACCGACGCCGATGTCAGAATAAACAACCCTCTCAGTTCGTGGAGACTTCTTCGATCAACGAGACGTGTTCTGCTTGATATCCAATAGCCTAACAGAAGTTGCTCACACAGTGGACGAACTGTAGGGAACGTAGGAACATGCCGTGAACGTAGCGAAGCGAGTTGACGTGCATGTGTTGGGAGAAGTCAGTACTTGAACGGCCAGCGTCCGGGGAGGACGCGTGTGCCCGAGAATAAATCAGTACCCGAGCATAGAGAACGTATTCGAGTAGTAATCCACAGGGAAAACCCCTACAATGCGGAGGGTCAACCAGAGACCAAACTCCGTGCGCTCGCATTGAAGCGATTTCTGATTCCATAGCCTCCTTCCAACGCTCTGCTTCCGGACTCGCAAGAGCTTTCGCGAGAGTGGCCGGCTCACGTGGAGCTTCTCGCTCTTGTGGAGAGGAGGAGGCGCTTTGAACAACATTGGTCTCATAGCGCGGCGGTCTTCTTAGAGTATCGCGTCGTCTTAAATTCATTGGCTCCGTGGGGGGAATCTGTCCTCTTTGCTCTACCGAACCATCTGAGACCGCAGCAGGAATAACGGGAGCGGGATCAGTAATGCTGGGGGTTGACCATGGGGTCATCAGCCACCCAGAGTCCTCCTCGTCAGAAGGACAAGACTCGACAGCGAATTCGTCGCTGGAGTTCAAGAACGCATCTCCATCAGATGTGGCCACATCGGTCGTTCCCGGACCGGAGTTATGCGCGGCGCTGCGCGGCACCTCATCCCCAAAGACGACGTCTTTCGTCGGAATTATTTTCCGGTAACCTGGTTAATAGATACGATATCCATCGATCTTGTGAGAGTAACCAACCATGATTCCCTTTAGCGCTATCTCGTCGAATTTTGAACGGGAAACATTCGTATTATATAAGAAACACGGGGACCGAACGGACGAAGATGCGAGATCTTGGGCTTCACTTTGTAAATCATCTCATAGGCAGTTTTCCCAGTTTTGGGACAAATATTCACATTATTGAGGAGATAAGCCGCACAGCGGCAAGCCTCTCCCCACAGAAATTTCGGAAGATTTGCACTCAAGAGCAGTGTTCGAGCCAATTCAGTGATTGTTTGATTGTTGCGCTCGGCTGTTCCGTTTCGTTGATGAGCGTATGGGTTCGACATTATCAGCTCGGCTCCCACGGCGGAAAGCGCCGCTTTCACTTTAGCATTATTGAATTCCAAACCGCAATCCGTCACTATTTCTTTAATATCAGAGCCGGTCTGATTGCGAAACCATACAATGTATTGCTAGATGAGATCTGCTGCCCGATCCTTAGACTTTAGGAGATAGAGACGATTGAATCGAGAGAATTGATCATGGATATTCATGAAATACTGGGCTCCCTCTAGATCAGTGGTCCCCACAGGGCCACAGAGATCGGTCGAAACGTATCCCAGGGACTGTGGTGCTGAAGAGGTCGGCTTCGAGTGATAGCTCGACCTGTTCATTTTTCCTTGAATACAGGCTGCGCAGGTGACAGTGGCGGATTTACGAAATTGTCGCCCCTAGGCTAAATCAGGACCGCCGCCCTGATATGACCAGTCTGGGAAGAGACTTGAAACTTTACATCCGCAAAAGCCAAAAGTCTTGTCGTCTGATTATTTATTGACATATATATATGTAACTTATATATATATTTATGCACAGACATTACGCCGCGTTACAAGCGCGATTTATGAAATAGACCGGTCATAGACGTTTGCGGAACTTCTCACCACAAAAAGTCTCGATTATGTCATCGGAGGAGATCGCTTCGACAGTATCAGACTCGATACACAGTATCGCCAAATCGTTCAACCTGCCCTCGGACATGCTCGATCGCAGATACGATTTGATCCGCTTCAGACAAGAGAAGGATCGTTCCGCGGAGCAATTGGATACGGCCATGGATCTGTATATTCTCAAAGCGATGTCAACGTTCGGAAAAACGTCCTGGAGACTGCGCTCCCTGATGAATTTGCACAGGTTGTCTATATTCAAGCTCTTCTTGTCTCCACGGCTCGCATATTCTTTTAAAATGAAGTAACTCCTCAACTAAGTCCGAAGAGAGATCTTCCGAATAGAACCTACTCAAACGCAGACCGTCTTCACGGATTCTGTCGGCGGAAAGATCGTGAAGTTCGAAGAGCACTCTGAAGATTGTGAAAACCTTATCGTAAGCATTCTTCCTTTCATTGAGAGCGCTAACCAAACAATCGACCACCGGGAAGAAGACTTCGTCTCGGAGAGCGTCTTCGGTACAAACCGGGGGTCCTTCATCCTCGTCGCTGTCGTCAAAGTGTCGTTTCCTCTTCCTCGTGCGTGCTGCGCGCGACTCTAGAGACTCGTCACCGAAGAGCGCTCTGGCATCCTTAAAGTTTGCAGCGAACTCTCCACGAAGAGACGTAAAATATGAGATAAGAGATTCGTACAAAGTCATCACCAACTCGACGTCGGCATCCTCTCGCTGGAGCTTCTTGCTGACTGCGTTTATACGATCCAGGGCTCTTCCCCAGAAAATCGTCATAAATGCGGTCTCGAATTTTGACATCTGCTTCATGAAGCCCCCCGCTTCCGCCCTAACGAGCGCCTTTTCCGAAGTGTCCGTTGAGATGCTTTCCAGAGTATCGTAAATGGGTTT
>NW_003804634.1:0-1059 GCF_000255335.2 Galendromus occidentalis
GACCTGAACTATATCTTGGGTTGTACAATTCCCTAGTCATGCCGAAGTTCCTCTACTGCTCGCCCCTTTCGGAACCCGTCTCAACGACAGCACATCGATCTTTAGGTCGGGTGCAGAATCGTTCCTGCGCAGACTACGGTATCGATGCAATTTACAGCGGAATGATGTCACTCTTCCCGATCTCAAGACCCTTCTCGATAAGAACGATGATAGCATGCTCAGGACACTCTTCCGTGCCTCCCTTCTAGAGGATATGTTTACCATTACTGGAAACAGACTCCGTAGTAAGTTCTCGATTAGACCCAAAACTGTTGCCCGAAGTAAACGTATCCAAAATCTGTTTCCATGGAGAATGGCCGATAAGTTATGCGCCGAGGGTTTCCCCCTGTATTTACAATTATTGTCTTCACTCCCCCCCTTCTAGTCAATAAAGGGCGCTATTCATTCATTCATTCATTCATTCATTCATTCATTCATTCATAATCTATAAATCTGTCTGTATGTCCCCTCTAGACTCTAAAACAGCTGAACCGATCGTCGTGAAAATTTAGGAGCGTGTTCTGGGGGAACCAGCGGTGATTATAGGGGGGTCAGTTCCCCGATGCGATGAGTCCTTCTACCATAAAAAAATTACTTGAGTGGTCCTCTTGCCGAGAATGAATGAATGAATGAATAACTCCTTTATTACAAAAGGGGGGGCCTCCTAGCGGCGCAGAAAATATGTACATAAGTGGAGTATCGTAGGCGCCGGGAGATTCTCCATGCGAAGAGCGAGTTAATTCTATTTGTGTTTGCGATGAAACGGGGCTGTACTGAGAGACCGTGTCGAAGATTGGTCTTGCGAGTCGTGAACAACCTATCGAAGAGATCTGCACGCCTGAGCTGTTTGGGAGCCGATAAATCACGGTGTTCCAGCAGCTCTGAGATCGGTGTTAGGTGCGAGATATCCGAATAAGGCCCGCACCTGAACTTCAGACGCCTGATGAAGCACTTCTGTACTCCCTCTACCGCTGACATGAGGAATTTGAGTTGCGGAAACCAGATCGGAGAGCAATATAG
>NW_003804635.1:0-1402 GCF_000255335.2 Galendromus occidentalis
CCCTCTTGATCATAATGGAAATCATGATCTCGTGTGCGATCATTGGTATACCCATCAGAGAATAGGTTTTTTCGTCTCAAATGTTTCTGCGGAAGCGAATTGTGTCTTTTAAGGCACGATTGAATTCCGAAAAGTGAGATCGCCTTCTTTTTCGTAAGTAGTTGACGGAATCGAGCCGCTATCGTCTAGACGGTCGAAGTTGCCGAAGCTAAACATTTCTTGCCATCATGATATTTGTGCTAGGATGCATAGTTCTCGAGTATTTCGAATTCGAGCCTATATTATGGCCTATTTCAACCCGAAGAAAGGATTCTCGAGTTCGGCATGACCTTCTGACGATGCCTCACAAGCACTCCCACATATTTGCCCATAACAGTTTTCCTCATCAAATGCTTTGTTTTCGAGAATATGGACGATGGAGTTTGTGACCATTCTTCACGATTCGCACCCCATCTTGTCCACCTACCGGGGGCTATAGCGTAGTTCTACGCTAAAACCAATCCCTTTCGAGAACTCGGATGGGGGTGTTGGTGGAATCATTTTTCTATTCGAGGAATTCATCGATGGAGATTCCCGACAAATCAATTCTGCCCGAGTCGATGGGACGAAACAGAAACCAATTACCTATGTATTTTTTCCCCGTTTCACAGAGCTTGAGTCTTGATTCTCGTAAGGCTCCATGCTCTGTGGATGGAGATCCGATGATTTCCGGACATCATTCTCGTAAGGCTCCATGCTCTGTGGATGGAGATCCGATGATTTCCGGACATCATTCTCGTAAGGCTCCATGCTCTGTGGATGGAGATCCGATGATTTCCGGACATCATTCTCGTAAGGCTCCATGCTCTGTGTATGTGGATGGAGATCCGATGTTTGTCGGACATCATTCTCGGAAGGCTCCATGCTCTGTGGATGTGGATGGAAATCTTCAACTGATCATTCGAAGATAAACGGAGTCTTTTGTCTCACTATCCGGTGCGTACGCAACAAACGAATTCGAGGATTCACCGACACGTGAACATTCTACGAATAGTCATCCGTGCGATATGAGCATGGATTCTCGAAGATCAGGCCGCATGCCTGCTGTTATTGACCTTGTGCCTTATTGACACGCACGGGAAGCACGGCAAATCGCAGCCGTTTGAACCCGATTTTTGTCGGTCGGTATGATCGGGAATTCTGCCCTCAAATTTGCCACACAGAATCATCACGATTTCTAACCGGCGCCGCATGCTCCCCAGGATTCATTTTCGATTTACAACTCACGACACGATGAACATACGATGCTCATGTCACCGACATCGACAACAGAGAGTCGACAATATGAAAAAGGTGTATGGAATCAAAATCGAACGCAACGCAGAGCGATTCGATTGTCCGTGAGCCATTCGCCCTCATCGCG
>NW_003804636.1:0-3480 GCF_000255335.2 Galendromus occidentalis
CTCTGAAGCTGGAGGAGCCTCGCTGCGTAGTAGGGCTCCAACCAACGGTTGACCTTGTCCGCAGATGCCACCGCTTGTCGGAGAACCGCGTCGTCGATGTGGCTCTGACAGTCTGAGATTTTCGCGTCGACCTGACTTGCTTCGGAGGTAGTATTGGTGAGGAGCGCTCGGAGACTGGCTGGTGGTGGAGACGCGTTTCCTCGGCATTCCATCCCGGAGTGACCACTCACGAAATTGGGAAACGTTTTATAGGAACAAGGGTCCTACGGCAGCACCATCGCACACAGCCGTCGGCTGCCGCTCCGAGACCGAGTTGGAAAAAAACACTGGAAAACGCACCGAAATTCTATCCGATCCAAGCTCAAAGGCAGCGGATCACGAAACGCTCGAGTTGGAGTCGCGGCGGAGTAGGAGTCAAAGGTGCCGCCTCAAAAATCGACGGCAACCTGGCCACTGCAACATTGGAGACCATCGAAAATATCGAACGCATCGAAAACATCGAAAGACGGAAAAACAACGGCATCAAAAGGCCCGACACAAAAGCTTGAGGTACTCAAGTGTGAAAGCGCAGATCGAGTCTGTCCATCGACACAAAACGCGCGGCTGGAAAAGATCTAAAGAGCGTACTGTAGAAGCTATGACAAGCCGCCAAAAAGGAACGGCGGAGATCCAGGTGAATGGAGGGGTGACAACTACGGCTACAGATCAAGTCGAGTCAGGTGAATGGAGGGGTGTGTTGAGAATAGGTATCCCCCTACTCGGACCTGTATCCGTAAGAGCAAGCGCCTCACATAGAAGAGGCCCATGTTAGATATACTCTCTCTCTCTAGTATTTTCTGGTGAAGGCATAAAGGCTGATCTTGGTCCCTTCAATAAACACTGGGCTCGCAGCATCCTTGCTGAAGTCATCTCCTGCGTGTTTTGTGCTACCAACTGAAGTCTGTGCAACGAGAAAGTCCCAACTATCTACAGTTCTGAAGAACTTTCTCCCAAGAACTGATGCTGTCTGCACTGCAGCAGCAGGTACGAGAACAAGAACATCTACGGCCGCGGGGGTGGCAAAGAGCATCTGGTGAGTGTCCGAATCTTCAGAGTCCGGATTTGTCTCATCATCTCGCATCATTATTGAGCTTGAGCGGGACTCTCCGGCGCGATTCCGGAGATGATTGCTCTCTGATGCAGCGCGCCCTCTTCCGGGCAACCGAGTAACTGCCAAACAAATGTGGTCTGCTGGAAGTCCGCCAGCGATGACTGGGTGAATCAGCAAATCGGTCGTTATCCCTGTCTAGTTAGCTTGACAGCTACAGTGGTGACCCAGACGTGATATTTCGACACTTCAGAATGACAGGAGACGATCACAAGGAAACCCCTTCCGCTGACTTCTTTTCGTCGGTTGTTTTCTTTCCGAATGGTCTCAGGTTACTCGCATTTCGAGTCGAAGCGCTCTTATAGTCGGATTCGTACTGGCCCAGTTTGTTGATCAATTCATCGGTTTCAGCGATGACTTCTCTATCCAATTTGTCTTGGATATATATTGGGAGTCCGAGAACAATGAGACTAATTCTCGATGGTGAGGTCATTTGGCTTTCTATTTCCAAAATCAAGCGCTCTTTCTTCAAGGCGTATTCTACCAATGAGCCTGATATGTGCTTGTAATTGTAAGCGTACCTCACCTTGGACCAACCTTTCTCAGAGAACACTTTTATGAAAGAATTAGACCACTGAGACCAATCGTTCCGCGGCAACTTCATGGTGTTGGCTTGATACCAATCAATCGCTCGATCGATTAGAAACAATTTCAAAGCTTTGACTTTCTCCTGATCGTCCACAACCTTGTGTCTCGTGCATTCGGAGTTAAAGTCTTCCAACCAGTCGACCGCTTTCTGTTTACCACTAAATTTCTCTAGCGCGAACTGCTTCTCAATCGTTCTAAGCTTCTGATCTGGCGAAGAATCTTGTAGTTTCAATTTTCCAAGCATCTCCATCACATCGTTTTTGAAGTGTTCCCCCAAGTCGATTCCCGCTTCTTTCGACGGGGATGTAGTTTCCTCGAGATAGTAGCTTTCGAAGACGAAATTGCGGTCACTGTCACAGTATTGATGCAGCAAGGGCTCTTTCAATGTAACTCTCAGATTCCTGTATTGACCAACCTTCGTCAGATTTTTGATAGCGTTCCTCACGACTGGGAGATTGAACAGCTCAGGATGGCTGGAGTCTTTCTGGTGCTTGAGGGGGAAAATGTACTGCGTGTCTTCGAGTTGTCTTCTGATCGTTTCCAAACAGATCACAGGTTCTTGCTTGGAAGTCGTCTTCACAACCACGTGGATGATCACTCGTTGCTCCATTTTTTTGGGTACTTTCACGGCTGGAGTTTCACAGTTTTCGGAAAATCGATTTATATTTTTCTTCATTCAAGGATCACACGATCGATTCTCACTTAAATCAGAGATTTATTTTAATGGGTCGATTGAAACGATTTAACGACGATAGTATCGGTGGTATGATACGTAAGCATGAGAGCATTTACCTTAAATCAGAGAATCGATTTTCACGTGGTGAATCCCGCTCTTGGAGAACGCAGAATGGCTAGAGCCAGATTCTCCTATCTCTGGAGAGAAACGTGGCGGCAGTTTTCGAAAGGCGCCCTCTCTCAATATCGGCAGGGAGCAGGGACGATATCAAAAATCTGACGAAGGTTGGTCAATACAGGAATCTGAGAGTTACATTGAAAGAGCCCTTGCTGCATCAATACTGTGACAGTGACCGCAATTTCGTCTTCGAAAGCTACTATCTCGAGGAAACTACATCCCCGTCGAAAGAAGCGGGAATCGACTTGGGGGAACACTTCAAAAACGATGTGATGGAGATGCTTGGAAAAATTGAAACTACAAGATTCTTCGCCAGATCAGAAGCTTAGAACGATTGAGAAGCAGTTCGCGCTAGAGAAATTTAGTGGTAAACAGAAAGCGGTCGACTGGTTGGAAGACTTTAACTCCGAATGCACGAGACACAAGGTTGTGGACGATCAGGAGAAAGTCAAAGCTTTGAAATTGTTTCTAATCGATCGAGCGATTGATTGGTATCAAGCCAACACCATGAAGTTGCCGCGGAACGATTGGTCTCAGTGGTCTAATTCTTTCATAAAAGTGTTCTCTGAGAAAGGTTGGTCCAAGGTGAGGTACGCTTACAATTACAAGCACATATCAGGCTCATTGGTAGAATACGCCTTGAAGAAAGAGCGCTTGATTTTGGAAATAGAAAGCCAAATGACCTCACCATCGAGAATTAGTCTCATTGTTCTCGGACTCCCAATATATATCCAAGACAAATTGGATAGAGAAGTCATCGCTGAAACCGATGAATTGATCAACAAACTGGGCCAGTACGAATCCGACTATAAGAGCGCTTCGACTCGAAATGCGAGTAACCTGAGACCATTCGGAAAGAAAACAACCGACGAAAAGAAGTCAGCGGGAGCGG
>NW_003804637.1:0-1382 GCF_000255335.2 Galendromus occidentalis
GATCAGGTCGATCGTGCTTCGACCATTTATGTGCGATATATGTCGTATCTTGCGATTTGTTTAGGAGATGTAGATTGAGCAAAAGGAAGGCTTCTATGAGGCTCCTGGCTCTGGAGTCTTCTGCGTCGATGCGGCAATTGAAGTCGCCGTAGAGTATCACAGACTTCGTGACTATTTTGTTCACTATGTTGTGGATGTCGATTATGATCTCAGCTACTGGTGGGTTCGGTTTTTAGTATGCCACAATGTACGTTGTATTTTCGTCTTGAACTCCAAGAGCATATTCGTTCTTGAACATCGTTTTCATATTGGGGATCAGCGCGGATGCGAGTATAGCTAGTCCTCCGCTTGGTCTTCCCTTAGTCTTTTGCGCTCCCGCAGTGAAACTTTTGTGAACTTTTGAGTATTCACATCCAAATTGCGAATGATGAAACAACGGAAGAGGGTATCAATCGTCTGGCGAGCTGCATGGGCGATCGTCGTCGATGAAGCATCGCACCGGGATCTCGGCGTCATTGTATAAGACGAGAGCCGAAGCTGTCATCACGACTGCCCCATTGATGGCAGCCGCAACGACGGTCTGCGTCATGCTCGCGGCCGTCTGACTCTGCTTATGCATCGATGTATAGTGCGCTCTGCTGTTGCACGTTTTGCAGGCCTCCTTCGGGCCGGCGCACCCCCGTGGCGGTGAGTGCTCGAACTGAAAGCGACTCGGGCATTGACGGCGCTGCACATTGGGGTATCTTGAGCTGAGAGCGATCAAAAATATTTCCGGTAATGTGAGGTATCAACTATCTTAAGGTTGCTAGACTGACACTCAGAATAAATACCACTCGGTTTCGGAGAAACTCGGCCGACGATTCAAGGTAAAGCTGCCCGGACAACGGAGTGTCCGCTAGCAGGTACACGAGTGTAGTGTCTCTCAGGCACGGGAACGTCATGCATGTACTCGTGCCTGGAGAGAAGGAAGTGGAAGGGGAATCGCCGGCTCTCTTTATTCAGAGATCTCTTTACCTACGTAGCGTAGCTTCGTGACATGAGGCCCAAAATGAGTGTCCCCATGGATGATTCCGGCCTAAATCAGGATTTCGTATATCTCGGAATTCTAAAATTCGCCTCAGGATTCGCTCACTAGCGAACGATTTGTTGGTTTCCATAGGCCTTCATGTAAAATATTTAACATGGAAGCCTATGGGAAAATGGAAAATCGTTTACCTGGCAAGCGAACTGGAAGAGATAGAGGTTCGAGTCCGCTTGCGAACTTGTGGTTCAGGTCCTCGACTTCCATCTGACACCATCCAGCAAGACCCTAAAATTGCGCGACGACTCATGATACCGTCACCTCCACTCCCGACTTGTGGATGTTCTGTCAGAAGGAATTC
>NW_003804638.1:0-1174 GCF_000255335.2 Galendromus occidentalis
ACAACTACTGTACACTGAAAGATAAGCTGAACCTCGTTCCGGAGAACGCGGCTCCAGTGAGTAACCAAGCGAATTATTCACCCCATTCAGACTGTCGACGGCAGGCTTCAGCGGCTCCAAGGGCTCAAGATCGGACGGTCGGTATGTTTCAAATGAGGATAACGTCCACGAGTACCTACATTGTTCGGTTTCGACCCACATGGTTTCTCCCAAGCTACGTGGGGAAACTGTTCCCTCATCCGACGACGGGTCCGCTCCGATAGACTCACCTCCTCGAGCGAGAGGCTTCCAAAAGACTAGTACGGCGAGAACGAGTCGAAACGACTTTTGAGTGCCAGTCAAATGTATGACTGTCAGAACTTCGTCGCTACGATTTAGGAATGACGCCCGTCCGTGTTCCCCTCGTGACATTAAACTGTTGGAGTATTTTCCGAATCAAGACAGCTGGCTTGACGAGGCTAGCACTTGTGGTTCGACTCCGCTAACTTGACACTGAATACCACCTGTAGAGTCCGGGCGGGTTTCTGAATACAGCACGCTCACTGTCCTATCAGGGAGAATGCCTATTCCGCCGGCTCCACCGAGGCTGTGTCCGTTAACGGCACACAGCGACCGCAGCCTTCGTCGGGGTTCATGTAACCTCAGGTTCTCATCGATTCCGGAGCCGAGAAGCTCGCGGCGTATTACATAAGACCCTCCGCGGACACCGGAAGAAACTCAACGAAGTGTTCCAAATCCGGATCTCATATTATTCCGTCTCCACCTCGAGGGAGAGCTTGTCGAAACCACTTCAGGACGCGATGGTGTTCGCGGCGCCGCGCCGACTGAGGTTTCATAACGAGTCGAGCCACATTGAAACGGAAAACCTGTTGCTTCTTCATCTAGGGAGCATCGTTCCTCCAAAAGTGATGTGAAGGTCCATATTCGAGAGCGGTGTCCGAACACTCTATGTCTCGGATTCGGTATAATGACGCTGGCGCAAGCGTCAACTTAACCAGGACGTTACTTGTTCCTGCATCAGGACGAGGATACTTTCAAAGAACCCTTCCAGAAGGTCAACTCGCTCCCAAACGCGAAAATCAAGTTGAATTCGATACGAGTGTCGCTGTCGGCAGTCGATCGGCCGCGGTCGGCCTAGGGTCCCGAGAATTCATATCCGCGACGTAGATATCGA
>NW_003804639.1:0-3220 GCF_000255335.2 Galendromus occidentalis
TCATTCTTCCGGGAACTTTCGCACGGAAATTGATCACTGCATACTCGGTCAAGGCTTGCTCGAATCTCAATTGCTCCGTGAGTTTGAAAAATGTCGGATGACTAACACCCACTCTGCCCGCGAACGCTGCGTGCCATCCTTCAATCTCATTGCTGGTACGGCCTTGCCCGGAAAGCGTCGCTTCGTGAACATTCCACCATTGAGGTTTCATAAGTGCCGGGTTGCGAGGACGACCTATCCATGTATTTTCGAAATAATTAATGAAATTGGTGAGGATATAGTTATTCTCTCGGACGAATTCGGATTCTAACAAGGTTTCGAAAGCAGTCTGTACGTTGCCTAGCGGAACAAAGGCGATTGCGGCAAACATACGGACGTCCAGAGAGAAATCATTTTCCCGCAGATATTTATCACGGAGCGTGGCGTCTGCTTGTATGTGGCGCCAAAGGCTCTGGTTGAAATGAAAATTACAACCGAGGATATCGACTGATGGGAAGGTGGTTTCGAGTTCACTGACCATTGCGATCTCGAAGTCCACGTGAAGTACCTCTGGCCGAAAGTCATCGAGGAAGCTGGTCAGGATTGTCAGAAATCGTCTGTAAGTTCTCGATGTTTTCCCCGGCATCAAGGAATCCACGACGGGAACAGTTTTGTGAGAGCCGGAAATCTTCACGAGGACGCTGTACATCTGATGAAAAATCAGGGGGCAAACTTTGAAGGTTCCGTCTAAGAACCACTCGCCGCATGTCTTCAGTAGCTCGAGATTATCGGGGGTGGCGAAGATTATCATCCTTTCGCAGTCCCCTTCCCCAGAGTCGTACAGTAAAAAGGGGTCACCTTTGGTGGTCATCTGTAACATGGAGAGCATAGACGGAAGAAAGGTGTCAAGGACTTCGACGAAGGCAATCTTCGGGCATACAAACGCATACCTTCAAAAAATCTGGAATCACCAAGTCTTCTCTTCGTAAGGGGTTCGTCGGATGCATCGAGGAATATTCTCGTTTTCTCGCGCGCAAGACCTGTCTTCGGAGTAGGTCTGGTCTCGGCAAACTGCCCAGCGTCGAGCGTGAGCTGACCTCGCTGACAGCTGCGGCAACCAACGCGGTCGACTTCGCGTAGGTCTTCTGAACCGCAGATTTACGTAGGCAATCTAATCTCTCGCGGACATCGATTCCGACTGAATCCGGGGCGTGCATGTGTTCAGGTGGATCCTGGAGGGAAAGTCTTGGCTTGAAGGACCGAAAAGTCGCTACCACTCTAAGTCACACGGGGGCTCATGCTCAAAATAGTTCTGGATGCTTCATAAAAATTTCGCGGATCCTCGATTCCGTTATGACTCACACTATGAGTGCCGTCCGCGGTGCTGATGCGAGCTCGACAAGTTTCCTCCTCGCAACGCCACGTTGTCTTATCAAGCGTGCTTCGGTCTTTGCGGAAGACAAAACCTCCCACACAAAGCATTGGCCTACCTCTGGTTGAGGTCACGAACTTCAGAGGCATTTCGCAGCTCATGTTAAGCTTCCACCGGTTCGGGAGAAAAGATGCATCGATTGCCGCGAATGAACTCAGCCTGGCTCACTTGGTTGACATCGCGCAGAATGATAATTTCAGCGAGACGTCGTTTGGTGCACGTTTCTATGATGCGCGCATCTCCGCTCAGGACAGCTCGTTATAGAATGTTCGCCATATAGTGCTGCGAATAATGAGCGTGAAGTTCTCGCGTTTGCGACGCCACGGGAATTCCATCGAGGGAATTCTCATCGATGAAAACCTAGTACTGTATGCTCATTAATGAACGTGAGATTGGCAAGAAGGCCCCCAGAATTAGGCCATATTCTGATGGCCATATTCTGGGGGCCATACTGACTGGATTTAAAAACCCAGTCAGTCTCAAAACTCAATTTTACAAGGCTTTGTGCGCTTAACCGTACGCTGCGCTCGAATTAACGCTGCACTCAGATCGACGCTGCGCTCAGATCGACGCTGCGCTCAGATCGACACTGCGCTCAAATTTTCGTTGCGCTCCGGGAAGCATGCGCCGAAAATGGCATGCGCTCAACCGTACGTTGTGCTCAAATCGACGCTGCGCTGCAGGCTCCTTCGCGCTCAGATCAACTTCGCGCCGAAATGCACAATCGCTTGAATCTTCGGTGCGCTCAAGTTGGCGGTCACGCAGGTTTAAAAACACGCGTCGTGAAGGACGCCAGCGCCAGGCGCTCGAACGAGGCCGGCTTGAATGACGTCCTCCACTGCGGCATGGACCTCCTCCCCGAAATCACGAAAGTTCTTCTCAACTTCCGTCGATACAAGTTCGTTTTCACAGCGGACATCGAGAAGGCCTTCCTACAGTTCAGAATTGCGGAGAGTGACAAAACATTCTAGCGTTTCTTGTGGCCTCTCGACATAAGCAATAATGGAGCAGCCAGAATCCGAGAATTCTGGGCCACCCGTCTGGACTTCGGATTGATCTGCTCACCGTTTCTACATTGTCAGGGAATTAGATTCCACTTGGAATCGATGATGCGCAAGTACCCGCAGGATACACCCTTCATCGAGGAAATACGCAATACGTTCTACATGGATGACATTGTCGGGGGGGCGCACTCAATCGATGAGGCAAAACATCGCATCCGACTCCTCTCGGACATCTTCACAGACGGTTACCGTTAATTTGACCGAATCCATATGACCGAAGCCACTTGACCGAAGCCACTTGACCGAAGCCACTTGACCGAAGCCGCTTGACCGAAGCAGTTTGACCGAATTTAGGTATTCGCTCAGCTCGCGCCACGCGGGAGTAACATAGTTATTCGAGTTCGGAAACTCGAGACTGATCCAGGCGAGCGTGATTTAATCGAGCTCACACCGCTCACCGCATCCGGACCCGGATGAGAGTTCCATCTGAGATCCAGCTGAACGTAACTGAGCCAACGCCTCGTGGCCTCGCGGAGTCAGAATCTTTGTGAGGCTCCGATCGGAAGCATCCGTTCGTAGAGAGGAGCGAAATGTGGTTGGATATGCGGAGCCGACGAGCTCACAGCAATAGTGTCGTTGTTTAAGGAAGATTCGACTGACGCTGACGTGGTTGAGAAAGCCTTGACTGAGTGCGAGTGTGGGCAGCTTTCCTCCTTGATTACGTCTAAGTTATTCCCGTAATTATTTTGTATATACCAAGCACGCATCGGGAACACGCGTGTACCTTCGTTGCAGAACCCGAAGT
>NW_003804639.1:3240-7165 GCF_000255335.2 Galendromus occidentalis
GCATGCGTATGATTATGACCGTAATCACAATCACACGTGTGATTTTGATTATAATCATAGTCATAATCACGGAAATCACCGTAATCACACGCTTTCGTATGATTATAATCATAATCATACGTGTGATTACGTGTGAATTCGTATGATTACGGTAAAATCATAATCATAATCACGGCGAAAATTTGCCCCACACTGATGCACAGAGCCCGAAAGAATTTGGATAGCAAAATAGCGGAACCGTCGCGCTCTCAGTGAAGTGGGAGTACTCCTATTCGGTCAAACGGCTTCGGTCAAGTGGATTCGGCCATGTGGCTTCGGTCAAGTGGATTCGGCCATGTGGCTTCGGTCAAGTGGCTTCGGTCATATGGATTCGGTCAAGTGGCTTCGGTCATATGAATTCGGTCAACAGGGAAGTCACCTCACTGACGGCCACTTCCCCTTAAATAAGTGGTCCACGAACTCCTCCGAGCTCGGAGATTTCATCCGTCGAACGTCACCAGTCGAGAATCCTTCCATCACAACCGGCCAGGCCGTCTGTAAAATGCTCGGCGTCCCATGGAACCAGATCTCAGACGGCCTATCGGCCCCGACAGCGAAGGCCGTCAACGAGCTCTCATCGGGCACACCCTCAGAAAGAAAATTGCTTGCAGAGCCTTAGCTCAAATATTCGACCCATTGGGAATTATCAGCCCAATCGTCATTAACTCGAAAATTATTTTCCAAGACCTATGGAAGGAAAAAATCGGATGGGACGAGCCCCCTCAGGGAAATTTCATCGAAAAATACGACGCTTTCTCCTAATTGCTCAGCCAGGCTGGCCGATTGGAGATACCACGCTTGCTCGTCGCCTCAGAAGAGGTCTCTAGCAGGAGAGAACTGTTCATCTTCTCGGACGCCAGCTTACAAGCTTACGGTGTGGTAGCATAAATCAGAGAACATGGCGCACAACAGACACCCACGATATCATTCGTCTTGGCGAAGTCGAAAGTCGCTCCGATCAAGGCAACGACTATACACCGACTGGAGCTTCTGGGAGCACTCTTGGCCGCCAGAATGACAAATAAGATCTCCGAGTGGATTGATCTCAGGATCGACGCCATACACATGTTTTGCGACAACTCATCGGTTCTCGGATGGCTTGCCTCCAATCCATAGCGATGGAAACCCTTCGTAGCAAATAGGATCAGGAAGATCCATGAGCTGGTAGGCGAGGCAAAATGGCATTATGTCCGCTCGGCCGAAAATCCGGCGGACATTCTTTCTAGGGGCGCCGATGTCTCTAAAACTCCAACTTCTGAAGTGTGGTTTCACGGGCCACAGTGGCTACGGCTTAACGACGCCGACTTGAGAACGAAATTGAAACACGAGCTCTCATTCCTCGACAGTCGACCGGAAATCCAACACGAGCAAAAGAAAAGCGTAACCTCTTTTCTCGTCGCACATTCGGGGAATACCATCGAAAAAACGAAAATATTTTTCGAGGACAGTTTCTCCTGTTGGCTCAAGGCGATTCGTTTTTGGGCTTTCATGCTGCGTCTCAAAACAAAAGCCCAATCGGCGAAATCGAGGATACAGATGAAAAGTCGTTGCACGGCCAGGCCGAAGACACAACTGGATTTGATCGGCCCGGATGAGATGATTAGGGCCAGGCTGGAGTTATTCAAATTCATTCAGAAATCGTATTTCCCGAAAGAAGTGGATTCCGCGTGCGCTGAGGTCAAACCCAAAAATCCCCTCTCACAATACAGCCCTTTCATAAATGAGGAGGGACTACTGTGTTCGAGATCACGCTTACAACGCTCAACCGAATTCTCAGAAGCACAAAAAACCCAATTATACTACCCGCCGATTGCAACCTTTCCAAACTCATCATTCGATACATCCACGAGAGAAACTGTTTCCATTTCGGGGGAGTCGCAGCAGTACTCCACATCCTAAGGGAAGAGTTCCTAATTATACATGCGAGAAAGCTTACGAGACAAGTAATCTCCACATGTGCAACTTGCAAACTCTTCAACTGCCAGGCAGTCTCCCTCGCCACCGCCCAATTACCAGCCTTTCGATTGGAGACAACGCCGCCCTTCTTCTATACAGGGTGCGACTTCATGGGACCCATCAAATACAAGATGGACAACGGAGAAAAGGCTGAGGGATACAGCCTTCTAATGACTTGCGGCGTGACCCGAGCTGTGAACCTGCAGCTGACAACCGACACGTCCACAGTGGAGGCCCTGGGGGCGTTGCAGAAATTTGTCAACCGCTACCCATCCGTCAATACAATCACTTCAGACAACGTTCTCTCGTTTCAGAGAGCAGCGAAGGAGCTGAAGGTGCTGTACGGTCGTATTGTAATGCTGATGTATTTCAATCAACACACAGGTTTTGGTAGGAGCTACTCGTGTACTTTATTCTCGGAGCGAAGCGTCGGGGCGTAGGGAGAACCGCCGTGCTGTAGCGCGCGAGTAGAAGTGTTCTCTCCGGCACATGCTCGTCTTCTTCTAGAGGTCTGCTGCCCTCTCCCCCGCGCGAGAAGCGCGCGGGTTTTCGGAAACAGAGTCGGGGCTATCCGTCAGATCTCTAATTGGAAACAGCGGTTGCGATCCTATAGCCAATTTGGTAGGGTCCTACGTAACGAGAATAAATCCCCCGGACATTTCCGGTTCTCTGTGTGGGAACCTCGGGGTCTCTCTTCCTAGTAATCCTCCAGCTAGCAACAATGTTTCTTCCAGATCAAAGTCTAAAGCCGGTCTCACATAACCCCCCCCTCAGGGTCGAACCGTCTCGGTTCGCTATTACCTAAGTTAGGAGTCGATGAGCCGAGTCGGTGGTTTCCTACTTCTTTCCGGGTTTCGTCGGGTCGGTGTGCTGCTGGTTGTCGCCCCGGTGTAAGCTGGTTTCCGGATTGACTCCTTCGGCTTCTTGGTGTGTTCTCCTGTTTGTTGGGTCGGTGAATCACGTTGTTGTGTTGGATCGTTCGGTGTTTCGGCGGAATCTTGCAGCGGGGGGAACTCTCGAACGAACTTCAGTCGGGACGAATGAACCACCTGCTTTTTGGATCTGGGTCCAGGGAGGGTCGCTCCCTGTTCCGCTTCCACTTCGAAGGTCTCTGGCCCCTTCTTCTGCGTTATTTTGTATGGTCCAAAAAATTGTTTCTGCAATTTATCTGATTGACCGACCTGTCTGAGGGAGTAGTGCAGCCACACGCTGTCTCCTTCCTCGAATGGTGTTGGGGTCCTCCGTTGGTCGAAGTTCAGTTTGTTCACGTCCTTTCCTTTGTCGGCCAGTTGGCGAGCGAGCTCTCTAGCTTCCCTTACTTGCGTTTGAAACTTTTCGGCGAAGTCCTGAGCCGTAACCGTTCGTGCTGTTGGCACCGCCGGTAGGAACGCGTCGAAAGTCGAGTCCGCCTCCTGGCCGTGGACTAGGTAGAATGGTGAGAACTTGGTCGATTTCTGTGGGGTCGTGTTGTATGCGTGCACTGCGAAGGGTAAAATATCGTCCCAGTCAGTCATGTTCTGGTTGACGTATTTGCTAATGATGTCAGCTAGTGTGCGGTGAGAGCGTTCCGTAAGGCCATTCGTTGCCGGGTGGTATGGGCTCGTTCTTCTATGTTCGATGCCGCAGTGTGCGTTGACTTGTTGGAGCTTCTCGGACATGAAGACCTTCCCTTGGTCGCTGATTAGGGTTTTCGGAGCTCCGTATCGCAGGATGATGTCGTTGACCAGGAAGTCAGCTACATGTTGGGCAGATCCATCCGGTAGGGCCCTTGCTATGAGGAATTTGGAGAGGTGGCAAATCGCGGTTACTATGACCCGATTGCCTCTTCTGGTTGGGTTGAACGACAGGAGGTCGATCCCGATGACCTGGAAATTCTTCCCTGGCGTTTCCATGTGTTGGAGCTCTCCGAATTTCTCTTTGTCTGTCCTTC
>NW_003804640.1:0-3228 GCF_000255335.2 Galendromus occidentalis
TGCCAGCATGCAGTGTAGTTTGAAACGTCGTGCGGTGGAGAGTCAATGCGCGCCAATCCAGTTGATTGAGACTGCGTTCGGAAGATCCTCCACAGCTGCCAAACTCTCCGCTCCACGTCCGGAGTCCATGGCTCGAATGGTCAATCGAGCCCGGAGAGCAGCATCGAGACCCCCCGCGACACCGTTGAGTCGAGCAGCTATCGTGATACCCCCTGAGTTCACCGTGTACGAGAGTGATCCAGGCGTTTTCGAATCCTTCCTCCTAGGCGACTCAGGTGACTTTCTCACGACTAGATTTTTGATCATCTTCAGTTTTCGATATGAGTCCAGGTATTCATGTGGCCACGACTTATCTCAAAGGCATTCATTTTTCTCCGATAGGTGAGGGCGACGAGCAACGGATTCTCTTGTTTGGACGAGAATCTGTTTCCGAATGGATCCGGCTGGTCCAAAAATGTGGACGGAAATCAGGCCGAGTCGATGAGTTCCATCCGGAGAGGAATGAATTATTTGCGGTGAGGACGCGCCCCGAAGGCTCGGTTATGCTGACTTATCCCTCTTGCAGTGGAAATATTCTGCTGTTCCAGGCAGGAGTTGATATTATTTGAGGTGAGCGTCAACACGCCATCGATCCCGAACATGAGAATCAAGAGAAGAGCGCCATACAGGATATGAAAGTTCCAATACGAGGGCAAAAAACTCAAAATTTACATTCTTAGTACACTAGATTCAGCGTAACGATTCGATAGTCCATTTGTCTTCTGCGACGCTGAAATCCTATGGGCGCTACTCCGGCAGCAGGGATCGAACCCACACCGCCTCCCGCGCGAGCGGCGTCGTCGCGGCTATGCACGTTTGCACGAGAAGTGACAAACGCGCTAACCACTCGACCACCCGTCGGTTATCCCGCGATCACCAATCGACGACGAAGATCCCCGCGAGATCGCCGCCCCAAATTGAGGTGGCGTCTGTGCGTCCTGAGATTGTTTCGGTGTCGAGAGGAAAGTTGAACTTTGTGTCGACGACGTGAGCATGAGAGAAGGACCGTAGTTGGCGCCCAACGATGACGCTCCCGCCGTGTCTGATCACAACGTGATCCCACCACAAGATTTTATTGTGCCATTGAAGAAGGGGAGAAGAAATAGAGACCGCTGCGGTCTGTGGTCGGTTATATCGGTCTTTGAGAAGCGACACCTGCGGAACCGAAGCATCCGCGAAGGCTCGATCGTGCGTTTTCCGAATCGGTGAGTTTATATAACAGACTTCAGATGGGACTTCGAGCGGATAATGCTCGTCTGGTTGAAGCAGTGATGGTTGTGGTCACCACTGGCGTGAGCGGATCCCACGTTGAGCGGCTGAGCGGACACCGTGGGGATCCTCTCCTGAGCCATTTTCTTTGCTAAGAACGATATGAGCTAAAGAAGTTCAAGGTGTACTGAAACTGTACGGTGATTCTTATCAAAGCGCTTCGACGACTTTGGCCATTCTGGTGCTTTCCCGCTAATTGCAAGGGACAGCCTTGAGGAGAAATCGTGAACGACGCGACAGCGCAGCAGAAGCTTAGCTTTCGCGCTCCGGGGTCTTTCTCCACGACTCGACGCAGATCTTGCGCTGCTCCGCGTGAAAAGCGTGCGTCGATCGCTCAACTTCTTTCTGAGACGCTCCCTGTCCTGTTCCGGAGCCGGATCTCTTTCGACTGAATCTTCGGAGGATCTGCTTGGTTTGCTAGACCATTTGCCTGCTCAAAGAAAAACGTCAAGACGTTTCCTGCGTTTCCACGCGTCTGAATAATCCGCATGCGATCGGCCTGGGGAATGTCGGAATTCCATGGAACAATGTCGAGTTGTCATGGAGATTGACAATAGTTCAGGAGTCGATCCGTAACGCGATGTTGTCGGATTGATTGTTCATGTTTCGGCGGCTCTGGCAACGCAGGCAGACGGCTAGATTCTTCTCTGCGCATCATCTGGTCGACATGCCCCTACGGGAAGAGGAAAACCCCACTATTATGATTCGTTTTTCGTGTCTGTTCCGCTTTGCATTGAATCGCGTTTTTCTCCTGGCAGCGTGTCATCCCGTCTGGAGTATCTCGAGCAGATCTTCACGCGATTCCAATATGAGTGGAGCCCTTCGGAGGAAAATAAGACTCTCGCCTCGAACGAGATCGAGGCTGAAGATTCAGGCACTCAGCCCGAGTCAATTATTCGTCGTGGAAAATTAGGGAAATCCTTCTAGTCTCATTGTGGCAAGCGCACTTCACTAGTTGAGGTTCTGAGCCTCGATGGAGAATGAACACACAAGAATTGAACTTGTAGAATTCACGTGGGGTGCGCTGCGCTAAACTATTCAGTCGTCTGGAGATATCCAGCTGGATGGGAATCTCCTGGAGATGATGAGACGATGACGTAGGAGGGATTGAACTTCCGATCGCCGCTGGTTTTGAATGAATACTCTCGGGATTTTGAACCCGGACACTGTAGTTCTCGAGGAGCGCTGAGGCTGCTCCGTTATCTTGATAACTGACGATGATCAGCCGCCGTTTCTGCCGTTGTCGCCAATGAGACCACCGCAGTGTTCTCTACACCTCTCAGCTCTCGTCCGGCTGATTGAGAAAACAGCTGACGCGAGGCAGCTGATGCTCAACGTTGGAGAAGCCAGCGCTGCGCTGGTAGACGTAGCAACGCGCGTGCACTCCCCAGTGCTTATATATTGACGTTCATAAATATAATATGAATGGGACTGCTTGTCCTGGACATGAATCGATGATTATCCGCGATATTAACAATTCTATGAGAATCACTGTTACTCGAACCCGACTCGATCTCTCTGTGAATGTTATGTGCTGATTGTATGGTGTACTGAGTGGTCGGAGTGTGTGTTCCCTGTAAACGGTGACGCGACGGATACCTCCGTCCGTGACACTCATCTCTCTTCTAGGCTTGAGAGTCTGCGTCTTCACAATTTTCTCGATCTCTCTCTCTGTATTCCTGCTGTGGAGCTCACTGCTGAAGTATGAGCTTCTCAGAACTAGAGCTCTGACCGAGGGGAGTTTAGCAGCGCGATTGTACGGGACGATACCGTCCGACGTGCGACAGAATGTTTACGTATTCAATATCACGAATCGAAAGGAATTCCTTTCCGGCGCCAAGCCCCGTTTCGAGCAGCTTGGTCCGTATACGTTCAAGTGAGTCCAACCTCCGGTGTTGTCATTCTTCTACGACGATAGCT
>NW_003804641.1:0-1309 GCF_000255335.2 Galendromus occidentalis
CACGGACCGGCCGGGTTCCGGCTGCGAATGTTATCAACCCTTGAGGCAGCGACATAGACGACATATGCAGAATTGCCCGCTAGAGTCGCCGTGATCGTAATCGGCATTTCTTCCTTTGCAATGAGTTCCCGTCTCGGATTTCCGATCGGGACGGCCATTCGAGCCGAAGAATTCGCCAATATTCGCCGGTAGATGCGAGAATCGGACGAGACATGAAAAACATTTGTTTGGTTATTTAGTCATCGGAGCGATAAGTCTATTGATGTATGTATTTCATGCTCCCCCACCCCACCTCACGTCCATCGGTCTCGGCCAGCATTGCGAAAGCATGCCTTGCAATCTATCCCGGCCTTTTGGATGAAGTGTCAACAGAAGACAGTGCAGTTTCGGAAGCATTCTATCGAGAATTCTTCTGACACTTCTGCAAATTATTATCCGCCGATCGGAGTATAGGTATTTGAATTCACTAAACTCCAGTGAGCTTTAATGATTGATTTTACGTCTGGAAGTCAGAGTGAACATTTGAGTGCGCTGACGGTTCGTGACCACAAAACGGACTGACTTCTGTTTATTCTAGCAGTCGAATAATTTAGAGCGCATGCTCTGGAACAACAGGGATCACAATATCATTATTGGCGCGATATCTTGATTGAGATCGTAACAACTTTCCCTCCGCGAGATTTTTGTTCTTTCTTCTCCTTAGGAATAAATGTATTTACATGACACAGACACATAACCCGAACATGCACAAAGTTAGCTTCGGTATCTGCTAGGAGGTAGACCCTTGTTCGATCGATCAGAACGTCTGATCGATGGGAGTTGCACGGATCTTTCATTTTCCCGTTCGTCAGTTTCTCCTTGACCCTGGTCGTCGGAGACACTATGGAAGGAACTTTCGGCTTCGGTGTCGTCGTCATTTTCCGAGTCATAGGATGCAATAATTTCCGCGAAATCTTCCTCATCTGATCCTCCACCCGAAGCAACTTCCAAACTCTGCGAGCACTTTCGTAACTGATTGAAATGTCTTCTCCAAGTGCCATTTGGCACTCTCACTGAGCACATGGTTTTGCCTAGAAGACGTTCAACTTTTCCAGGTATCCATGTGGGTTTCCGACCTCTGAAGTCTTTGACCATGACGAGCTCAGCAGGCTTGAACTTGGCGTTCTTGTCGTCGTAGACTTCGGCTGATACAGCGTGAGGTTTTTCTCGAAGGAGGTCCAACCTCGAGCGTAGCTCTCGACCGAGCATGAGTGACGACGGTGATCCCCCAGTAGAACTGATGACCATGTGTTGTCTATAGAGGAATCTG
>NW_003804642.1:0-1422 GCF_000255335.2 Galendromus occidentalis
GTCTTCGCCCTACAATGTTGCCGCTTCTCCAAGTCTCGATCACTGGGCTCTTCCCGCTGCATTCATCCTTTCCCTCCCTCTCCCGCCGCGGTGCCTGTGAAGTCCTGCGTATATCTAGAATTCATCGGGAATGCTCGGCCGACTTATCGAGCTGTGACCTCTCGATGACGATGATGTTCAAGTCCGCCTTGAGGTAGCTAGCTGCTCGTCAGATCCATGATCAGAAATCAGAATCTGTGAAGGGACATTCAAAGAGTCAATGTATGAGAGACCTTAAATACCTTAAAATTCTATCACACATGCAAGTACATGACCACGTGGACGCGATGCTTAGCTGTGAGTGCGTGTATGAATAATGAGCGGCATGAGCCGAAACCAATGAATATTGTTGAAGGTCAAGATTCGTAGCTCTGGTCAGGAGTAGAAGAGCAGCCCGTTCAGGAATACACAGAGATGCGATCTCACGAGAGGGAGATACCACAGTGAATTTTATTCGAAATCTTAGGTCTTTTATACCTAGGCAGGAGTCTAAGCTCCTCCTTACATGTCCTGATCCGTACATACATATACATAGGATAAGGCTACCTTGGTCTATCATAAGTAGCGTCCTAGAATGCTATTGGGTGTATCTAGCATGTGGGGTGCCAGCCCAATTTCGTACTACCTCAAGGGTATCATGCTAGAGTCGTAACTTCGGGTATAACCCCGGTGACTCACGTATTTTACTACTGTCACGGGTATATGGCCCCGTGGGTTGGTATGAGTCATAGTCCTAGTACGGAACGAGGACTAGTAGTTTCCAGTTTCTACCCAAACCTCAACACTGTTAATTCTGTTCGTCCTAATTCTCTCATCGATGTAGCTACGACCTCCCGATACTTGTTCACCAAGGCGAGGAGTCGCGTTCGATATGACTGCGGAACCTCCTCTCCTATTGTGATGTCAACATCGGTGATCGGCGCCATCTCCGCGGTCTGCTCCTCTACAGCCACTTGGCAGACGCTCGCCTCTTTCCACTTGAATCTGTAGATCTCCTCCTCATCCATCGGCGTTCCGCGCGCTACGACAGTGCCTGCTTCTAGCCTGAGCTCCTGGCTACCTGTGTTCGCCACTGGAATCACTACCTCCTCGTTTTGAATCTGCCATAACACGCCATAATCCTGACTATCTTCCAGAATGAGACATCCTTCTTTCTTGCCTACCGGTTGTGCTTTAACGAACGCAACTGTTCTCGGTTCTAAATTGACCGTATCTTTCGTCTTGAGCTGTACCTTCGGTGACTTTTTCGGAAGCATCGTCGAGATTTCCTCGAACGTATCCGGTTTCAAAATCCAGGATTGTCCTTCCCAGTACATCGTGACATACCCCCTATCGAGAATATTCTTTCCTAAGAGGATTTCCTCATACGGCATCGCCTGATTC
>NW_003804643.1:0-3456 GCF_000255335.2 Galendromus occidentalis
GGCATTTTCTACAAGCTCTATGCGGACGATGTCAAGATCCATGCTGAGATTGATGGCTCCCCGGAGGGTCCTCGTCTGCTTCAGTTGGCGATTGATGGTGTTCTGAGATGGTCCACTGAGAATGGCATCGAGCTGTCTCTCCCGAAGTGTGCACTTCTCAAGTTGAGACCCGACTTCCACGCCTACTCTCTCGGATCGACCATGATTCCTATAGTGGACTCTATGAGGGACCTGGGCGTCCTCGTCTCTCCGGATCTGAGGTTCAGGTGCCATATCGCCCGTACTGCTGCATCGGCATCTTCGATCTGTAATCTCAGTCTCCGTTGTTTCTCCATTCGGCGCCCCGAGTACTACGAAAACCTCTACAGATCACTTGTCGTTCCGTTGCTCTTGTACTGCGCCCCCGTCTGGTCTCCCTGCCTCGTCGGTGATGTGAAACTACTCGAGGCTATCCGTCGGAGATTCGTTAGACGCGTCGCCGACCGCTGCGGCGTTGATCGTTCCGCCATCAGCGTCCCCTCACTCTCTGAACTCCTCACCGCGGCCGACGCCCGCGCTCTCAGGCGCCTGATCTCTGGTGGTGCCCTCAATCACTTTTTCAACTTCTCCACAAATCGCCTCCGCTCTGGGGTGAAGCTTCAACCGAAGTGTGTTGCTAGGACCGAGACCATCAACAAACTATTTTCTTGGAGAGTCTCTGGTAACCCTTCCCTTTATATACCCTTGTTATCATCATTACGACTTGATAATAAAGCGAATGAATGAATGAAAAGGACACCACAGTGAATGGATTTTATCCTCGGATTGTATCCTCCTTATATAGGAGTTCAGGTGGGGCGAGCTCCACCGTCCATACCGTGCTTACCTACATACATAGGCTGGATGAGTCTCCGTACAATATCTTGGGAGCACCCAATGGGTGACTCACTCTAGCAATCTTAAGTCCCGCTTTCGTACTAGGGGACTATCATTTAGCTTACGTCGGAACCGGGACTGAGAACCCCGAATGTATGACTCACGAGGAAAGCGTACCCACGCTATGAGTCACACCGACACGACGCTACCGAGTCTGAGGATTCACAGCTTCCAATTCTGTTCATCCCGACAGGTATTGCTCCTCACATGACTCGACCGAACCTCTACTTTGAGGATGTTGCTTTGGTCCCGTCGAAACATCAGGTTGATCGTGTTGTCATCGTTCAGCAGCTCAGCCAGATAAGACACAGATTGGGAGAGCTGGTAGGTTCCAGTGAATAGGAGCTTGAGATCCTTCTCTGTTAGTATCGGGCAGTCAGAAATCGAGTCAGGTTGACCATGACCGCCTCATTCTGTTCCATCCATTTTGTTCAGCTTCTTGACCCAATGAATTCGGGACTTGTAGCATTTGCTGCATGCGTGCCAGAACCTCATCGAACATACCCTGATCGGATTGGAGACGCTTCCCGAAACGGTTGTTCAAATCACAAGCGATCCTTGTTAGAACTCCGATCTACGGGAGCAGATCATTGTCAACTCGATGATCCAGGAGTCTGTATTTCTGTTTGATTACACCGTGTGCAGCTTCTACCGCCCATCGAATTTTCGTCACGAATCGAGATGCGTTGGCCTCATCCGTGGGCAATTGCTTGCGCTGTCCTTTTAAGGCTGGCATATTGACAGTGAGACCCAGTTCCTCTAGCTGATTCTCCACATCCCGGAAGCCTTGATACACGAAAGACATGTCACCCGCTCTCAAGAAACCGCCTAGACCAGTCGGGTCTCGCATAGCGTCCGCCATGATTTTGGCATCGTTGACATTCGCATTGTAGGGTCCCAGCATGTCGATGACGTATCCAGTGGTTGTACAAATGGTAAACGGTTTACAAAGTGGCGCTTTCTTCTGTACTGAGTACGATTATCTCTGGTACGAGTTGTTTGCGCTTTTACCGTGACGAATATAGGCTCCATCAAATATCAGAGCCATAGAATCTCTTGCTCCAAAGAGCTGTCTGACGAGCTCTGATCTCTCATTCTGGATCAAGTCCTCTCGCGCGCGAGCTGAGAAGTCTCTCTAGCCAAGAGCGGGGTTCTGGAGTCCTCTTCGTCTAGCCAAGAGCGGGGTTCCGGAATAGGGAGCCCAACTCGCCCTACTTCGGGATGGGGTGAACTCCGAATCCGAACGAGGAGAGCGCGCAGCGTCTGCTCGATGCGCGGGAAGATTCAAATGTGTCCCGCGAGATCCTGGGTCAGAGTCAGACCAGGGGATAGAGATTGGGTGCTGCAATGGGCGTTTTCCGGAAAACCATGGAAATCAGTGGTAGGGGATGTAGTGTTCGCAATTGAACCTATTAGGACTATTCCGATTTCAATGAAACCTGGTGTGCACGTACATGGGTATCCGAGGTTTATTTGTGACAAAATGTCATTCATGTTCTCGAGGATCTTCGGTGTCTGGGAGCTCGGAGAAGATTCAATTTCGGGAAAAAATTGTGATAGAAAGTATTGAGAAAAATGGGACCGGGCTAGAATTGTGGCATTTTTCGTCAGCTCTCCAACGAGACCAAGCACGACCCTCTAGCTCTTACCGTTTCCGAGAAAATCGCATTTTAAGATTTCCGAACTTCGGCCGTTTTCTCGAAACTGGCCGCGTCGATTTCTGGGAGACTCGTGAAAAAGTCTTCCACTAACCGAGAGCTATCACCCTATATAGTCAGTTTCCAAAACAGATCGTAGCCGGGATCCCCACGTTATTCGGCTGTACCCTTTATTCGATTCGAAAGACGATAAGGGTATCAAGGAGGTTTTGGTAGATGGAAAGGAATGGGGAGCGAAGATAGACACGGAGGCAGACATTAGCGTTATTTCGGAGCAGTCAGCTGAAGGTTTGAAGCTAGAGATGGGGCCAAGCGCAGTAAATCAAGTTCGTGGAGTAGGTGGAAGCGGAATTAAACCGGTAGGTCAGGCGAAAGTTAATCTAGAGACCGATGGTCTAAAGTTGACGGATGTCACGTTGACGATTCTTCCGAATCAGGCGATGCCGTATGAGGAAATCCTCTTAGGAAAGAATATTCTCGATAGGGGGTATGTCACGATGTACTGGGAAGGACAATCCTGGATTTTGAAACCGGATACGTTCGAGGAAATCTCGACGATGCTTCCGAAAAAGTCACCGAAGGTACAGCTCAAGACGAAAGATACGGTCAATTTAGAACCGAGAACAGTTGCGTTCGTTAAGGCACAACCGGTAGGCAAGAAAGAAGGATGTCTCATTCTGGAAGATAGTCAGGATTATGGCGTGTTATGGCAGATTCAAAACGAGGAGGTAGTGATTCCAGTGGCGAACACAGGTAGCCAGGAGCTCAGGCTAGAAGCAGGCACTGTCGTAGCGCGCGGAACGCCGATGGATGAGGAGGAGATCTACAGATTCAAGTGGAAAGAGGCGAGCGTCTGCCAAGTGGCTGTAGAGGAGCAGACCGC
>NW_003804643.1:5737-6754 GCF_000255335.2 Galendromus occidentalis
CCGGGGTTATACCCGAAGTTACGACTCTAGCATGATACCCTTGAGGTAGTACGAAATTGGGCTGGCACCCCACATGCTAGATACACCCAATAGCATTCTAGGACGCTACTTATGATAGACCAAGGTAGCCTTATCCTATGTATATGTATGTACGGATCAGGACATGTAAGGAGGAGCTTAGACTCCTGCCTAGCTATAAAAGACCTAACATTTCGAATAAAATTCACTGTGGTATCTCCCTCTCGTGAGATTGCATCTCTGTGTATTCCTGAACGGGCTGCTCTTCTACTCCTGACCAGAGCTACGAATCTTGACCTTCAACAAACAGAATTCGATATAGAGGAGATTAAAGATCGTCAGCCCGTGAGAGCGAAACCATATAGATTGTCATTGGTAGAGAGGCAAGCGTTACAGGAGATAATTCAGCAGATGCAGGAAGCAGGCATGATCAGCAGATCAAACTCAGCGTATGCGATTCCAGTCCTGTTGGTTAAGAAGGCGGACGGCGGATGGCGCATGGTCATCGATTATTATCGTAGGTTGAATGCGCAGACAGTCAAACAAAATTATCCGTTGCCATTAATAGACGATATTCTCGACGAGGTAGGCGGGAGAAACCTATACTCGACCGTCGATCTCGCATGGGGATATTTCCAGATTCCCATGGGGAAGCGAGCCGCGGAGAAAGCAGCTTTTGTAACATCCGAGGGACATTACGAACCTCGAGTAATGATGATGGGGCTTTGCAATGCACCAGCGAAATTTCAGGAACTCATGGTTAGGGTCAAGGAGATGGTAGGCGGAAAACAAACGTTCCCTTTTCTGGACGATATGATCACGGCGTCAGATAGGATGGATGATCATCTCAGACAAATCGAAGGCATATTAGGAGCTTTGAAACAAGCAGGTCTCACAGTACGGCTTCAGAAATGCAAATTTTTCATGAGATCAGTTCAGTTCTTGGGATTCAAGATTTCCAAAGAGGGAGTTCAGCCCGGAACTAGGAAGCTAGAAGCG
>NW_003804644.1:0-2438 GCF_000255335.2 Galendromus occidentalis
GGGAAACGGGAAAGCGTGGAAACGGGAAAGCGGGGAAACGGGAAAGCGTGGAAACGGGAAAGCAGGGAAACGGGAAAGCAGGGAAACGGGAAAGCGGGGAAACGGGAAAGCAGGGAAACGGGAGAGCGGGGAAACGGGACGCTCACCAAGAGCACGCGCGACCAAAGCAAGCGCACCCGGAGCCAGCGCACTCGGACCCAGCGCACTCGGCGTTAGCGCACTCGGAGCCACCGCACTCGGAGCTAGCGCATGTGTAGTGAGCCTAGCGATACCGAGTCGCCGCGAAGCGGCGACCGGGAGCGCTAGTTAGGAAAGATAAATATCTGAAAGATCTGGACATACCGGGATAGACGGAGATCACGGTTATTAGGGATATCACTAAGAGCGCGGAAAAAGCTCTCGCACACAGTGAAAACGACCGCATGGCGCGAGATGAGCGAGTCGGGGGCAGAGTCATGGTAACACTGCCTCAATACAGATCGTCAAACTCGAGATCAATGTATTGATACGTCATGATTGAATCTGGAGAGCGGGAAACTCTCTGTCTGAACTGACCGATGCGGACGTTGTCGATTGATCGACTGAAAGAGATGGGTAGTAGCGAGTTTCGAGTTGATTGCGGTCGGATCGATATTGGGAGAGAGACGCTGGTGATTTTAGTGCCTCCAGAGTGAAGTCTAGAGATCAGGACTAGGGAGCATCGTTAAGAGACTTTTGCTTTATTCCTTACTAGGAATGGGTCTTGAAACAAGTATAGACCGAAAAATAACACCCGGGATCCTCAAATAGGGATCAGATTTTTCTCCACTTCTGCATCCTCAATGGCCTCCACCAACTCGTTGATCTCCCGACTCGACCGGCTTCTGGAAATCTTCTTGATCGCCTACTCACGAGTCATCCTGACATCGTTGTTGGCGTTCGGATCCTTCCCGCCCCTATCAGGAGCGATCATCTCGCAATCTCCTTCCTCGTCTCATGTCACTGCGGCGCCTCTCCCCGATTTCCGAAAGGATCGTTATGACCTCACAGCTGAGTCCCTCTCCGAGCTAAACTGGTTCGGTGTTTTACGTAACTACGATCGTGTCGAGGATATGCAACGGTTGCTGTCTGACCTGCTGGCCAGACAGATCGATACTCACGTGTCGCTCCGTGTCGGCTCCCCGCACCGAGGACCTAGACTCGATTGGCATATTCGTCGCCTGCACTCTCTCATTCCCTCCTCGTCCGATCCCGACGCCCTGAGCAGGCTCAGAGCTACACTGTCCAGAGCTAATCGACGTGATCGTATTCTTGCGGAGTCCCGGCTTTCCATCCGGAACTCAAGGGACTTCTACTCGTACGTCAATGGACGGCTCAGGTCGAGGGACGTCATCTCGTCTCTTCGCATCCACTCCGATGTCATCACTGACCTCTATCAACAGTCAATCGTCTTTCGAGATTCCTTCGCCGAGGCCTTCAGACCCCCCGTCGTCTCTCCGGTGACCCGTGGCTCTTCCCCAGTCACTTGCGCTCCTCTCATTTCCGATATCGAGACTGTTGCCTCCGCTCTCAGCCAGTTGAAGAGCAAGACCTCTGTCACGCCAGAGTTACTGCCTCCGATTCCCTTCCGAGAGTTGTCTGAGGTACTCGCTCGCCCTCTCTCGATCATCTGTACGCGATGACTTGCCGAATCCGTTGTGCCATCATGCTCCAGACAATCAATAGTCACACCAATCTTCAAGAAGGATGATCGTTCCCTACCCGCAAATTTCCGGCCTATCGCTCAAGGTTCGGCCTCTTGTCTTCTGATGGAGAGAATTATTGCGAATCACATCTCCCAGTACTTATCGTCGAATGACCTCTTTGATCAAAATCAGCACGGATTCTGCAAGGATCGCTCCATGGAGACGCAGCTACTGGACGTCATCCAGAGCTGGGCCGTGGCTCGCTCGACCGGGCGCAATGTTCACTGCGTTTACTTTGACTTTACAAAGGCCTTCGATCGGGTTCATCACGGTCGTCTCCTCTCCAAACTTTCTGCTTTGAGTATTCGTCAATCCATCGTGGACTGGATCCGTGCCTACTTGACAGACAAACAATTTATTATCAAAGTTAGAAATTCCTTCCCCCCCCTCCGCCCCTAGTCCCTGTGGCGTACCACAAGGCTCCATTTTGGGCCCACTTCTCTGGTCGGTTTACGTCCTAGATATCGGAACACACCTCCCGCCCGGCATTTTCTACAAGCTTTCCGTGGACGATGTTAAGATCCATGCTGAGATTGATGGCTCCCCGGAAGGTCCTTCTCTGCTTCAGTTGGCGATCGACGGTGTTCTGAGATGATCCACTGAGAATGGCATCGAGCTGTCCCTCCCGAAATGCGCACCACTCGAGTTGAGACCCGACCTTCACGCCTACTCTCTCGGATCAACCATGATTCCTATGGTGGACTCTATGAGGGA
>NW_003804644.1:2458-12529 GCF_000255335.2 Galendromus occidentalis
CCGTTGTTTCTCCATTCGGCGCCCCGAGTACTACGAAAACCTCTACAGATCACTTGACGTTCCGTTGCTCCTGTACTGCGCCCCCGTCTGGACTTTCTGCCTCGTCGGTGATGTAGAGTTACTTGAGGCTGTCCGTCGGAGATTCGTTAGACGCGTAGCCGACCGCTGCGGCGTTGACCGCTCCGCCGTCAGCGTCACCTCACTCTCTGAACTCCACACCGCGGCTGACGCCCGCGCTCTCAGGCGCCTGATCTCTGGTGGTGCCCTAAATCACTTTTTCAACTTCTCCACTAAACGCCTCCGCTCTGGGGTGAAGCTTCAACCGAAGTGTGTTGCTAGGAACAAGACCATCGAGAAACTATTTTCTTGGAGAGTCTCAGGCAACCCTTCCCTGTACTTACCCTTGTTATCATCATTACGACTTGATAATGAAGCGTATGAATGAAATGAACGAAAATGAAAATTCGTTCCACGAACACTCCTATGGTTTGGGCGCTGTCTTCACATACATGACGCTGACTCGCTTAGCTTATCTAAGCTAAACTTCCGTTCCACTTATCTTAGCCATCTCCGCGTGAGGCTAGAAGAAACGGTATGTCGACTTCCAGACATGGTGCTGATTCTCAATCTCCAAGCTTTGCTTGAGATTTTCTTATCTAAGCCATCACTCAGTGCTGTTAGTTATCAAGCAAAGAAGTGCGCGAATGTAGGCCTCAGTCTCGGCATTATCCACCGAGACCGACATGCGATTAAGATCTTGGGATTTCCGATTATCAGCCTCAGACCAAATGTTCGCGACTTTCTGTCACAGCTTCCGATATTTCTGATTGAATGATAATTTCGGATCTTCCCTCGGAAACCTCTCCCATTTCTGAGGCCTACCTAAGGGCTTCATCCACTCCAAGAATCAAACCTCCATCCAAAATGGACGAGAACAAGCAAGTTCCTCCGCCTACCGCTCCAGCTGGCTGTTTTCCGGATCGTGTCATACCGATGACTGCAAATGTCATCCATAATCAGGGCATCGCCGTTGCGCTCGATCTGTGTGCCAACTTCATGTCGACTCCCGGAAAAGAGCTAAAGATACTACTGATCGTCATCCTGGTCATGATGTTCATCACGCTCGGTCGTTCGCGTTTCAACGGTGGGTCCGGACTTTAATTTTTTCCGTTGCTGCCGTTCATCTCATCTCGTTTTCCGGGACTATATCCATCATTTCTCCCCACAGTCTGCGAGGAACCAGTCACGCTGCCGCCTCCGTACCAGGTCTCTTTCCAGATAAGCACCGTGCTCTCACGATATGGCGCATCAAGGGGGCGTGGCTCTGTATAGACAGTCTCAGAGCAAGATGTCTCGCCCTGAGCGGACATTCGCCTATCCCGTCGGTTGCCAAGTGCACCTTGATCAGCGATCTAATAAATAACTTGGTTGCGGGCTGCGAAGAACAGGAATAAAACCTGTATTCGAATACATAAACAAAGTCTTTCTTCCGGGAATGCTATTCTCTCTCTCTCTGAATGAGTATTCACGTCATGCCTAGTACTCAACGCTCTCCGCTATACCATTCCCCTTACCTCCGGTCAATGAATCGATGTCAATCGTTCAGTTCAGTTCCACCAGAAGGTTTCAACTCTCCAGATTCAATCATTTCGAACCAGTCCATCGATCTCGAGTTCGACGATCTGTGTCAAGGAAGTGTCGTCATGAGTCATGACTCTCCCCACAACTCGTTCATCCCGCGCCACGCGATCGTTCTCACTGTGCGCGAGAGTGTTTTCTATGCTCAGTGATGCTCCCAATGACAGTGATCTCCGTCTATTCCGGTATGGTAAAAAAAACAGCCTGTGCAGCGTTGCGCTTCGATCGGGCTACGTGTTTCTCGGAACTTCTGCACGCGCGGGTCGATGGTCTCTGAAACGTCGATGACTTTTCCGACTCCCCCTTCGACGACGGGCTTCTCGATGACGTCCTTTTCTTCGTCGGAATCCGCGATGACTTCCTCTTCTTCGACTGGCTCTTCGAGTTCGGGATCTTGCTTTGTCTCGAATCGTGGACTCATGGGAAAGTCCATGCGGATGTTGACCTGCTCGGTTCCGACATCTCGAAGTTCGATCTCGCACCCGTATGTCTCTTCGAAGTCCGTCTGTGCTCGGACCAGACCTCGTAGCTCGGTTGCACGGTGACCGGCTCTTCCGCTCGCACAACGCGTTCGGTCGGCTCTACTCCCTCGAATGGAACTTTCTCCGTATCATCGTCCGAGAAATACTCGAACTTGCGTCTCTCTTTATGAAAACTCACACGTTTGTCAGTGTTCGCTTTGGTTTTCGCCTCGAGGCTCAATTCATCCTGAGCGGTATAGAACAGATACCTTCGGATTCTCTCGGCCGCTACCGCGGTGTCGGATTGTTGATTGGGTAGACCCTTCAACCAGGCCCCGGGAATCACTACGTCGCCAGGCCTGACATATCGCCAAAGAACGTCGGGTAACAGCTTTCTTGTCCGGTTGCCTTTGCGTTTGTTGTCCATGTTGCCTCGAATCCTTCGCTCGTTCTCTAGAGCTTTGCTCGTATCCGCCTCGAACCGTCCTCCGTTGTTCTGCAACCGAGCTCCCCTCCTTCTGAACCGGAACACGTGTGAATATGATTATAATCATAGTCATAATCACCGCAATCACACGCATTCGCATGATTAAAATCATAATCACACGCGTGATTATGATTACAATCATAGTTATGATCACAGAAATCACCGTAATCATGCGCATGCGCATGATTATGGTCATAATCAAACGTGTGATTATGATCATACGCACTCGTGTGATTACGGCCATAATCATACGCATGTCTGTGATTATAATCATAATCACACGTATGATTGTGATTGTAATCATACGAATGCGTGTGATTACGGTGATTTCTGTGATTATGACTATGATTATAATCATAATCACGCGTGTGATTATGATTACGGTCATAATCATGCTCAAGCGTATGATTACGGTCATAATCATGCTCAAGCGTATGATTACGGTCATAATTAGAGCTGAAACTTTCATGCAATATGCATGTATTGCATGAAAATGCATGATCGGGTCAATTTCGGCTCGAAATGCATGTTTTGGAATTTCACCGCATAAAATGCATTTTCTGAGATTTCATGCGAGTAGGGCTATCTGAGATGGGAGCGAAAAGTGGGTGTATATGTCTAGTATGAAAATGGGCGGCAAAGAGCGCGTGGTAGCCTACGCGAGTCGGCGTCTCACTTCGGCTGAGTCGAGATGTCATTCTCCAGAGACCGAATGTTTTGCCGTCGTCTGTGCGATCCAGAGGTACCATCTCAGAAGCCAGAATCGCGGAAGCCAGAATTGTGAAAGCCAGAGTTGTGAAAGCCCGAATTTGTGGAAGCCCGAATTGTGGGAGCCAGAAGTTGTGAAAGCCCGAATTGTCGAAACCCGAATTGTGGAAGCCAGAATTAGGTAGTGGGAGCCCGGATTCGTGGCGCCGAGAGGAGCAAGAAGAAACTGTCAGACGTACGGAGGCGGGAAGGGACCTCATACCCCTTCTTATTATTCGCTCGGATTACAGTCTACAGCTTTTTGATACAAGTCGACGCTCAAGTCACGTCTCGAATGCCACATTTTTTTCTTCAGTTTAAATTAAATCCAACGCTCATGACGTACTCTATCAGGGTTTTCGCCCCGTCTCGAGTTCGTCTGTCAGACGAATCAAACGCTCGTTCAAGGTCTTATATTTGGGTGACAGCTTCGGCGGGGCTTGCCCGGCTCGGAGCAGAAGCCTGTCCGCTTTCCCCTTGTCTTCCACGTGATTCGTCGTGCGCGCGTTAAAATTGCCAAAGTGATTCCACATACTACGTGGAAACACCGAGGCGTTTTCGAGCCAATTCTGGATGACATATGTTTTGAAAGCCTCCACGCGCTCATGCGCCGGGTGTTCCGCTGGGGGAGAGTCCGCATCTATCTCCAACCAGGCGTCATCGATCCTCTCCAAGGGTACCAGGCTGAGAGCCGAACAAGATCGGATCAGCTTCTTGACAAGGGGATCGCTGTAGAACGATGCGAGACCCAACGATTGCACCTTCCTCCAGAGACACTGATTAAAATGGAAGTTACATCCTTTGATTGCCGACAATGGGAACTCGTGTTGGATGGGGCGAAGAGTGGCCACCTCAAAGTCCAGCTGGAAAGTCAGAGGAGCGAAAACTTTCCCTATAGCAGAAGCGTGATCCTTCAACATTCGGAACATCCTACAATAGGTTTCTTTCCCCTTATCGGGGAGCAGGAAAAACGCGAGGGGAACATCTGCCCTTTGTAGAACGAGTGCAAAGTGTACAACTGCGTGAACAATCGCGGTACTACTTTGCACGTGCCGTCGATGAAAACGGCCGGAGAGTCACACAAGATACTAATTGTCTCCCTGGAGCCGAAGCCGAGTATTCGATCCTCGGAACCATCGTCGAACAAAAGGAAATCTTCCCCACTGAGAGTTCTTGCATATTCCCCCTCCACCACTATGTCTTCTCGACTTTGAGGTGGGACCGGGACGAGCTTCGCGCGCGCTCGATACAAGGTGGCCCTCGCCCGGTCATACGAGGGCAGGGAAGCTCCTAGCTCCTCGTCTTCGTAGGGTTCTTGGAGGTTGTTCCGTGCTAGTCGCTGCGTAGATGAAAGACACCGAATGCTGCTGCACAAGTCGTCCTCGAACGATTTATTCCTCGGTTTTCACAATATTCTATAGCGGTGCCGCGGTTGATCACGTTCTCGCTACTCACTGACTGTTTACATCTCTTTTTTTCTTGCGCGGCGACGCCGATGTCGGCTGCTACGAACCGTCGGCGGTTCCTTTTCTCTAAGCACCGTCGACACTCCGGGGCGGGGATTGAGATCATTACAATTATTTTACGTTTTTCTATGCGCCGTAATTATTCAATCTTCAGTTCGATGGATTATTCGATTTCCAGAGGGTATAAAAGCGATAACGGTCTCTGTAGATTTTTACCGTTCCCCCTCCTCAACATACATGATCTGACAATGTTATCCCTACTGATATTCAACTTCTCTACTCGCCCAATCTTCCAACATAGTTTTGGCGTCTGGGTATCCTTTATAATGACAACCTGTCCAACCTTGAGCGTTTGTAAATCGCGAGGAGAAGTCTCATGGAAATTGCGGAGGAGCAACAAATACTCGTGTTCCCAACGTTTCCACAAGGACTCGACAATCGTCTTCTTGTGTCTCCATCGCTTTAATACATCGCTCGACTTGAGTTTAGCGGGGACAGCCGAGTCCTGGGTGGGGTCTTCGGTGCGGATAACCAGAAAATGCAATGGCGTTAACACATCGATATGCTCAGCGTCTGGCACCTCGCAGAGTGGTCGCTTGTTCACCATTAGCTCGACTTCGCACAGCACGGTTGCCATCTCCTGTGCGTTGACCACCGCCTTCCCGAGTACCCTCCTGAGTGCTGACTTGACGCTCCCGACAAGGCGCTCCGTAAATCCCATCTGCCATGGAGATTTTTCAATTGAGAATTTCCACTCGATTCCGTCTCTGGCGAGTGCTTCCCGGACCGTCGTTCCCTGCATGATTTCTCCCAAGACCTTGAGATCTTCCGCTGCTCGTTTGAACGCTTTGGCGTTGTCCGAGTAGAAGGTTCTAGGGCAGCCACGACGTGCCTTGAAGCGGCGAAGGCTCATCATGAACTCGGTTGTTGATAGTGAGTTCAATATTTCTAGATGTATGGCCCGCATAGCACAGCAGGTAAAGATGATTATCCATATCTTCTTCTGTTCCTTTGCTTCGTTGATGAACAAAGGGCCGATCACGTCTGTTCCGACGTGTTCAAACGGGTGGGATTTCGTCACTCGGACGTCGGGCGGCGGTCCCATGGGCGTTGATACGGGTTTTGCATGGAATACTCTACAGTTCTTGCAGCCGTGGATCAAATTCTGGATTAGTCGTCTGCCCTGCGGGACCCAATACTTCTGGCGAGCCGTCATGAGGACTAGTCGAGGGCCAGCGTGACAACTGCGCTCGTGGATGTACCTGAGGATCATCTTCGTAACCGGATGTTTGGGTGGGAGAATTATAGGGTTCTTGGGAAGATCACCTAAATGATCTCCCAATCTTCCCCCGAGGGCGATGAGATTGTCCTTGAGAAATGGGTTGAACACTCTCAATGTTGACTTTCTCGGTAGGCCGGAATCTGTGAGGAGGCATCGGTATTCATTGCCATAGCATTCTGCTTGTACTTGCGAGACGATAAACTCCTCAGCACGCGTGAGTTCCGCTTGGAGTATTGGCATTGTCAATTCGCGTTTCGTGATTCGATGTCTCCAATGATCGATCGCCCTCCGAAATCGGACTATTGCTCGGAGATAGATCGACCATCGACTGCACGTGTCGAATCGCAGAATTACCGCTGGAGGACGCTCGGCTGTTGGTTTGTCGATTAAATTGACGCTGACCTGTATCGGTGGTTCTGGTCTTGTGACAATGAAGCTTTTGAACGGTGTCTCTTCGATTCCGACCATATGAGCGTCGATGACTAGATGTTTTTGTTTCGCGAGCCTTGGCCAGTTATGCGCTGGTTCCGTGATGAACTTTGGCCCTGTTAGCCAGATGCTCTCGCTGAACTCCTTGAACGTGCAGCCGCGGCTCACCAAATCAGCTGGATTTAGCTCTCCGGGGACATGATGAATCTCAGTGCCGTTGGTGAGACGCTTAATCTTGAGAACACGATTTCGTGCAAATGTTGCCAGTTTCTCTGGTTGCTCCGAAGTGACTTGGAAGTATACTCCCGAGTTGTCGGTCCATACGTGTTGTTCGTCGAACGCGATACCGCAGTGCGTTCGAATATAGTCGATAGCCTCGGCCGCCAGAGTCATTGCCATGAGTTCGAGTCGCGGGATCGTTGCGTTTTTCAGTGGTGCCACTCTGGACTTGGCGAGAAGGAATGAGCTCGTACAACCCTGAGCCGATCTCGAAACAATATATGCACAGAAACCATATGCATATCGAGACGCATCAGAGAATACGTGCAAAACTCTCGAGTCCTGAGTGTCATGTTGCCAGTAGCTTCGTGGGATTACAATGGAATCCAGGTATTTCAGTTCCTTAGACCATGTTTTGAAGTCTCTCTCGACCTCCTGCGGCACTGGATCATCCCAAGCCAGATTTAAAGACCACATCTTTTGCATCAGCAGCTTCGCATGTACCAAGAGTGGAGCTGCGATGCCCATGCGATCGAAGATTGAAGCGATGGCACTTAACACAGATCTTTTCGTGACGATCTCGGGTATCGCGCCTTGGGCCGGCACCTTGAGCTTCATGGAGTCAGTTCCCGGATTGTACTGCATGCCCAGTACATTATACCAGTCTGCTACGTCGAACTTTTCGACGCCGTCTCCATTCTCTCTGAAGACGGCCATTAGGACCGGCGAGTTCGACATCCACTTCCGCAGGTTGAACGACCCATGGGCGAAGATTTCCTTGGTTTCCCGATAGAGTCAAACCCCGGAGTCGGAGCCCCTCCTTGAATGGCAGCCCCGCGATGAATCTATGAGCCTCAGCATCGAATTCAACCTTCTCCATGAACTCTTCGATGAACTGGTCATCGCTGTTCCGAGGCTCCTCTTCGATAGCCATTGCCTCTGCTTCTACGTATCTGCGGAATTGCTGATCGAGCTGCTTTTCTGCATTCATGGGCACCATTCGCGGAATCGCACACTGTAGACACGAAATTTGTACATGATTTGCTGTGAACTCCCTTATTTGCGAATGTTTCCTTGATCCGAACAAGGCCCATCCGAATGCGGTTTCGACAACCTCCAAAGTCTTCTGAAGCCTATGTGCGTTATGAGTTTGCACACTGACCAGTTGGTCTGCCCCTACCAAGATGTCTATCGGAGATTTGGGATCGTGGTCATCCGATAAGTTTATGCCTAATCCGGCGAGTTGTCTCATCAGACGTTGATCTACTTCGGGCTGGACCTGATCGCTACAGATCCGGTCTAAGGTGTAGAATTTGAACCATTCGGTGGTATGTCCCTCGTTATTCTGCAGTCTCAAATCTACTAGGGCTGTTTCCGTCAGAACTGTGGCTTGATTCAACATCTTGAGTGAGACTGGGATCTTGTCGAGTGATTTCATGCTGAACCCGAGCTGTTCGATGACTTTGTTTCGGATAAAGGATCTTTGTGAAGCTGAGTCGAAAAGTATACGCACTCGTCGTCGTTTGCCGGTGGGTCCGATGGCGACTGCTGTCACCGTTATGTAGTATTCGCTGGATTCTCGGTAATCCTTGCATGAATGAGACTCGGAACTTTTTTCTTCGTTGCTGCAGTGCGCCGTAAATGCGGTCATCGGGCTACACAAAGGTGTCATATGACCCCTTCGATTGCACTTGGTGCAGAGAGGAATGCTCCGGCACGTTGCGGCGCGATGTCCCTTCTTAGAGCATTTGCAACATCTGTTGTCTTTGATGAGGCTTTCTCGCTTCTGTTGGGTACTGGTCGAATCGTCTGAACACGATTGAGTTCGGTGTTCGTTCGATTTACAGAAAAAACACGTCTGTGGTGTCGGGTTTTCAGTGTCAGCCTTGAATCTCGTCCGAGATGAATCGGTCCTCTTTACTAGTAGCGGTTTGACTTCTGTCTTCAAGGCGACCGATGTCGGTACTAGAGCTAGCTTCCTGCTGTTGGCATTTTGTGCTTGTTGAAGCTTTCGCTCCTCAATGTCCTCGAGGTCGGTAACGAACTTCTCCATGAAGTCCAGGAGACGGTCCAATAATTCGCAGCTTGCCATCGTCGATATTGACGATGCAGTTTCGTTTTCGGATCTGTCGGCGCGCGACGCTGCTTTGAACTCAAGGTATATTTCGATTGGTAGGCTCTCTTTGATCCTGGGAAAAACGAAAGGGGCGATAGCTTCCTGTGGCATTCCTATCTTGGCTAGGGCTATCATGCTCATTCGTACGACCTGGATGAGCTCTCGAATACTATTGACATCGTATCGAGAGACGATAGGCTTGATACTCATCAGTTGCTGAGTGTAGAAGTTCCGTAGCTTCTCCGTATTGCCGAAGTCTGCCTTCAATCGGTCGACCGCGGCCTTGTAAAACTCCTCGTCTATCGGAATCGTCTTGAGCCTTTCCCTAACCTCTTTCGACAAATATTGAAGGAGGTAATCGTATCGCGTCCTATCGCTGAGTTTGGCGTCATTGTGGATTCGCTCAGTGAAGCGAGACCACCATGGGAGCCAATTTTCCAATTTTCCGTCGAAACGATCCATTTTCAATGGTTCTAGCGTTCGTGCGTTCTTTAATGTCTCCTGACATCTTGGCTGGTGTTGCGCCTCCGGATTGTTGTTCTCGACCGTCCGTCGTGTATCCACCTCAGCGATCGCTCGCTTCAGCTTGCATTTGACGATTCTAGTCTGGAGTGCCAATGTGTTTTGGGCGGCTCGATCTTCGGTGAGTTTTTTCATATCTGAGATCGTGAGCCAGACTTTCTCGTTGCTCTCGTCCAGTTTCTTGAGATGATCTGTCATGAAATCCAGAGTCGCCTGCAGTGTTTCTACGTCTCTCGCTGGCCCTGCGAGTAATTTGTGTGCGTAGCTGACTACTTCGTTGACCTCTCTTACGATCAAGTCTCGAATCACAGTGGCTCTATCGACTGCTTCTGCCATATCGATTCTCCAAGGTCTGTTCGATTTCTTCGGAGTTGACTGGCGGTGTGATGAAACTTCTTCTAATTTTTCGTCGGGTGTATCGTGGGTTGACATCTTGATGCAGAAACCTCCGACTCTCAGTGTGGTGATGATTTAGTTGGGCGCCATGTTCCGTGCTAGTCGCTGCGTAGATGAAAGACACCGAATGCTGCTGCACAAGTCGTCCTCGAACGATTTATTCCTCGGTTTTCACAATATTCTATAGCGGTGCCGCGGTTGATCACGTTCTCGCTACTCACTGACTGTTTACATCTCTTTTTCTTGCGCGGCGACGCCGATGTCGGCTGCTACGAACCGTCGGCGGTTCCTTTCTCTAAGCACCGTCG
>NW_003804645.1:0-1274 GCF_000255335.2 Galendromus occidentalis
ACCTGCCACATCTGCCAGACATTGTCCGCGCGGACATCGGAACGAGGAGCAACATCTGAGACGGACTTTCGCTTGCATGTTCTCAGCCCGTCCTATGGAAATAATTTCACTGCAGAGTTATTCTCCGAAAGGCAACGGTGCGCGCCGGCACCGGTGCCGGCGAATGGGGGCCGGACCTTCAGGAGAAAAGCTTTCGCGCGGATTCCCCATTCGGAGCCGTGGTCCTTTGATTATTTCACTAACAATCAATTATATCGGGACTTTTCTTTGAATGCTCGTCCACGCCGTCTAGTCAAGCATCTAATATGGCATGCGGTCTGCGAAGCCTCACATGTTCATCTTCCTGAATCTGCTCTGATTCAGTCCAGTCGACCGTTTACGCCTTACCCTCGGAGAAGGAAGGCCAGCCCAAAGTTATGGACCCTGGTTCGGTATTCTACTAAGTAGAGAGAGACTTGATACCACCTGTATTTTGCGGCAAAACATTTACCCCTTGTTCATTATTATGGCTGACTGAACGTATGGTCGCCTTAGGTCTAGCGGCGAAAGTGCCGCAGCCGCAGCGATAGTGGGGGCGGCGAGAATTTCCGATACAGACCGTGACTCGTGCTGTCGCCAAGAGCCGGATGCCAAGAACCGAAGAATAGCGCGGGTTTTCAGTTTCCAATCGGAATCAGTGCGATTTCCTCAGAAACTACGAGAAGAAGATATTTTCTGGGAAACTCCAATAAACTGACAGAGCTGATCGGGTCCTCTCATAACTTCACTCTGATGATAGGTTCCGATGGCACGTCTCTCCATCAGGACTCTCGGGAGACTCCCTTGCTTCTGACAGGCTTATCCGGGAAATTGAAATAAAGCAAGAGGAACCTCCCTGACTCTCATCGACTCTACTGAGTCGCCTCATCGAGAACATCAGACCTCGAATTCCGCTGAGGATTTAAGTCAGGGTGAAAGATAGAACAAGTGCGCAGCTCGAATCGCACGAGACTAGTCACTCCGCGCTGGCTGCTCTCGAGACGAGGCGGCAATGGAGACGGGTCTTTCTCGAGCGCTCGTGAGCTCCTGGGGATTCCGGATGAAATCTCAGCCCGAGTGGAACTTCCTGCGGAGTTCGCTTGAAAGCGTGTGGAGTATCACTTAAGAATTTCAGCTTCAGAAGAGCTCATCCTATTCCTACACCTCGCCTTCACAGAGTGTCTAGAATAGGTATTCCTCGGTTGCGGTGAGCCCAATCGACATATTTTATTACAGAACTTAAGGAAGCTTCAAAT
>NW_003804646.1:0-9421 GCF_000255335.2 Galendromus occidentalis
GAATCTCGGGAGTCCACGTCTTCAGGGCTGCGAGAGTCCAATGACGGCTGCGAATGAGGGCCGGTTGGATTGTCGAGGATATTTCCAGTGCGAATTCAAACTGGACGGGAAAATTCCCTCGGGGCGTTGTTATCTCGTCGCTTACCCATATAGGCTTCTTGGCTGTGAATGGCTGAGACAGCACGATGATCTTTGGAGATCGCTGAGGGGTGAAGAGAATGCAATATCCGTATGCCCAGTCAAGAAATCCGACTTGAAAGCATTGACGGCGGAGGTAACCAACAACCTCAAGGGCTCGGCAAGTGCACGAAAGTCAAGGCACATTTCAAGCTAAAGGAGAAGCTACACCAGTTTTCCGTAAAAGCCGACCGGTTCCGTACGCGACTCTCCAAAAACTCAAAGGCGACTTGAACCGTCTCGTGGAAAACGGGGTGATATCACCTGGGTGTCACTCAGAATTCGCGGCACCGGTCGTGATTGTGAAAAAGAAGACTGGAGAAATAAGGTTGTGCGCCGACTACAGTACTGGTTTGAACGAAGTTCTGCAAAATCATCATCATCCCCTTCCGACCGCAGAAGACATATGACGCCTCCGTTTCCAAACGGCACTAAGTCCATTTTCAACGTCTTCGAATAAAGGGGGTTTTTGATCTGGCGAAAGATGGAGGCGCCTAATCAAGAGGAAACTTGGGTTCTATGTGCTCGATAAGGCTCCGAGTCATATCCATGCATTCCCAGAAATCCGTGAATTTTCTGGGGCCTATCGGAGCCAGCAGACGGGTCGGACTTGATGCCCTTTGGAATAGAACCATGAGAAAATGGATGAAGGGATCAATAATTCTCAAGGACATTGGTTTCGAGATTCGTTCGAGCCACTCCGAGAGCTTCTCACTTATGAGGAGGTAGCCCGGCATCCTCAGAGATTCGCTTGACAGCGTGCAAAGTGTTCATGGTCTCGGATAGTGACTGATGTGCACTCGATTTGCAGCACCTATGCGACTCGCTTCCATTCCATAGCATGAGGTACGCATATTCTGGCAGGGGCGTCCACTGACAGATTTTTTTCGTCGACGTATGCTTCTGTCGGATTACTCAGGAGAGAGTATCCGTGACTAGGTACTCTTTCTGAGCTTCCTACTCGATTGAATTCACCCTGAACTGATCGGGACTATTTGCCTCGATCAGAGACAGGATTGGCTCATGCCAGTGGAGCTAAGAAGTGAGCCAGATACGGCGAGAGCTGACAATGACGGAACCTGATTTCTTCGGACAACGAAACTCTTTTCTTCTCCCATTCGAGCTCTGTGGATAGAATTCCGAAATTTTCGGGTCTCTCATCCCGAGGATTCCCGGAGTATTCCCTTTCGAGATCCTCATGCTCTGTGGATAGAGGTCCGAGGATTTTCGGGTCTCTCGTCCCGAGGATTCCCGGGGTACATATTCCCTCTCGAGATCTCCATGCTGTGGTGATAGATGTCCGATAATTTTCGGGTCTCTCATCCCGAGGATTTCCGGGGTACATGTTCCCTTTCGAGATATCCATCCTCTGTGGATAGATGTCCGGAATTTTCGGGTCTCTCATCCCGAGGATTCCCGGAGTACTCCCTTTCGAGATCTTCATGCTCTGTGGATAGAAGTCCGAAAATTTTCGGGTCTCTCATACCGAGGATCCCCGGACTATTCCCTTTCGAGATCTTCATGCTCTGTGGATAGAAGTCCGAAAATTTTCGGGTCTCTCATACCGAGGATCCCCGGACTATTCCCTTTCGAGATCTTCATGCTCTGTCGATAGAAGTCCGAAAATTTTCGGTTCTCTCATACCGAGGATTCCCGGACTATTCCCTTTCGAGATTTTCATGCTCTGTGGATAGAAGTCCGAAAATTTTCCGGTTTCTCATGCCGAGGATTCCCGGAGTGGAGGATGCGGAGCCATGCACTTCAGGGCTTCGTGTCCCTTTCTGAAGCAAAATTGCAATATTTGTGGCTAGAAAGGTCACATCGCAACTTTGTGCTACCAGAATCCGAAAAAGGGTGCAACTCCGACTAGATCCAACACCAGAGCGACGAATGGTCCTGGTCAACGTGGCAAGCGTCGGGTGCATTCCATAGAAATCCAGGGCTTCCAGGCACCAGGCTCATGCGGCAGCAAAATTCATCGCGATGTCGTTATCAATGGGAAGACAATGACCATGAGAATGGACACGGGTGCAGACGTGACCGTCATCAGTCTGAGGGATTGGAAGAATCTCGGGAGTCCACGTCTTCAGGGCTGCGAGAGTCCAATGACGGCTGCGAATGAGGGCCGGTTGGATTGTCGAGGATATTTCCAGTGCGAATTCAAACTGGACGGGAAAATTCCCTCGGGGCGTTGTTATCTCGTCGCTTACCCATATAGGCTTCTTGGCTGTGAAAGGCTGAGACAGCACGATGATCTTTGGAGATCGCTGAGGGGTGAAGAGAATGCAATATCCGTATGCCAAGTCAAGGAATCCGACTTGAGAACATTGACGGCGGAGGTAACCAACAACCTTAAGGAAAGATATTCGAAGTTTTCGCTTCAGGGCTCGGCAAGTGCACGAAAGTCAAGGCACATTCGAAGCTAAAGGAGAAGGCTACACCAGTTTTCCGTGAAAGCCGACCGGTTCCGTGTCGACGAATGCAAGGATATGCTGTTTATTTCGGTATAACAGATTACTCTTCGGAGTGAAAACGGCTCCGGCAACTTTCCAACAAGTGATGGATATGATTATAGCTGGCCTCTCGAATACGGCTGCATCTCTCGATGACATCGTTGTCACGGGAAAGACCTTGGAAGAGCACAATGAAAATCTCTACAACCTCTTCGAACGAATTCAAGAGTTCGGCATGAGGGTTCGTCTCGATAAGTGTTCTTTCCTAAAGACTGAAATCAAGTTTCTCGGTCAGATGATCACGAGGGATGGCAGGAAACCTACAAAGCGAAGATAGAAGCAATCGTGAAAATGCCCGCGCCTCAGACGGTGCCGAAGTTGAGAGCTCTCCTAGGTATGATCACCCTTTATTCAGCATTCATGCCCGGTATGCGAGAGCTGCGAGCTCCTTCGGACAACTGTAGAAGGCCAAAAAAAAACAGTTGAAAAAGGATACCAAATTCGTCTGGTGTGCCCAGTGTCAATCAGCTTTCCACAAGGTGAAGTCAATCTTACAATCCGATCTATTCCTGACTCATTACGATCCGCAGCTCCCCTTCATTGTGGCAGCAGATGCCAGTAGCTACGGCATTGGAGCTGTATTGTCGCACAAATTCCCAGATGCAAAAGAGAAGGCTATATTTCACGCGAGCCGATCCCTCTCGCCAGCAGAGAAAAATTACTCTCAACTCGAGAAAGAAGCCTTGGCGTTGACGTTCGCGTGTAAAAAGTTCCATAAATTCATTTATGGTCGCAAGTTCACACTCTTGACGGACCATCAGCCTTTGTTGGCGATTTTCGGGAGCAAATCTGGGATTCCCCTTTATAGCGCGAATCGACTTCAGCGAGCGATCTGAAATTTTCGAGCTTCGATGCGCGACCTCGAAGCCGACAATTGAGAAGCTTGTCGGTATTTTCGCAAGGTTCGGTAATCCTCCTGTCCTTGTCACGGACAACGGCTCACAATTCACCTCTGAATCGTAAGAACCAATGGATCAATGGGATAGGGAGGAAATCGACTTCGTTGTCTCGGATTTTATTCGACTCATATGATTCAGAATTTTCTCTGCCGATATCTCGGACACAATCGGTTTTGAGGGAAAATACCCCATGACCTTTTTTGTTCAGAATGACGAGATCTATCGATTTTAGGTATTTCCGGTTGGGTTTCCCATTGGAAATAATGAAAATCGATAGCGTATCTCGAAAACCAGAGCCTCCAGGAGTGGGGAGACATCGGTATCGGATGTAAAATCGAAAATCCATGAGGGTAAGCCATGACACTTTTTTCTCTAAACCCAACCATCCTCGAGGAAAAGCTAAAAAAACAGATTTGGCACCACCCTGTATATGCATAGTACATACCTTATGCGTATCGACATTTCCCTACCATTCATACGCTCATCTCATATCTTTGTCGTCCGGATATTTTCGATCGCCGCTTCCAAAGTCACCTTGGGTCAACTTGGTCTCATGTTCGGATATCTTCTCGAAAAAGATCCGAACGTTAACGGAAGATGTTTCAAACGCAAGAATACTCTCTCATCAATCATCTCGATCATCTTGCACCTTTTCACACCGATACCTCCAACCCTACATTCGCCTCCCTCTCGTTCTTTACTCCTGGATCGCGAAAACATCCAGATCCACAGACATGCTCATGAAGAAAAGGCTTTCGAGTTGTACCTTTGAATATTCTTCGTTCAGCTCCCAGACCCTGGAGGTTAGGGAGAGAGGTCCACTGAGCTCACCGTTTTCACTGTCCGCTTTTCACCCGATCCGATCCGCTCCTCACCTTCCCCCCCTCTCTGTACGAGCTTATGAAAAAGTCGAATTTCTGACATCACGAGTTTGACCGAAGAGTCTGGGGTTTCTGGCATTCCCGCGAGGGGTCAGCTCGACTCACCGGATTTCTTTCGGATAAACTCTATTCATTCCTGTCTCCATCGGAGGAGCGGCAAGCTATGATAGAGGGGAGGAACACGAAGTGGGCCCAAGAGAAGGCCGACGCGTCCGCTATGAGAGGAGCTGCTGCTGCGGCTGAACCTCATGATCTTCCGAAAAAGATGCCGAAAGCGGAGAAGCGTGCCCAGCTACTGGAGCAGAAGAAGGCTCAGATCCGGGAATGCAACAAGCTGGAGAGGAAACTGATCGCTGGTAAGAAAGATAGCGTTCGTACCCCCAAGCAGCAGATGATTGAAGCGAGGAGGCGATTAAATGCTGCTAATGCAGCTGAAAGAGGGCCCCCAGCCCGGCCCGTCAGGACTTTCCGAGGGCCAGCCTAAGAAAGGTCCGAAATCCCGTAAATGATAGGACTACGGCTCACCCAACATTCCCGACAACACGCAGGGTGTCGAGTTGGGCGAGCGTTTTGGAGCAACGTCCCTCGGAAGGGGCGATACTCCACACAACAGGTGTGATACTAGGGGTGGGCGCTTGATGCATTTTTCAATACGTGAAAATTGGCGTTTTGAATTTATACGGAGGGTATGCGCCCAATAGGGCCTTACTGGAACAGGAGGTCATTCGAGGCTTGGACATGGACACACTGATGGTCTGTGAAACCCGACTGAGCACCAAGGAGTCAGCTCCGTATATCGCAGGATACCTCTTCGGGGGGAGCAACCGTGAAAAGTCCATCACTCAAAGAGGCAGTGGGGCGGGGGGCTGGTATTCTCCTCAGAAATTCACTCAACGTGAAATGGGTTGGAACCGGCAGAGATTGGATTGCAATCTGTTTTGCTTTCCGCAGCCAGACCGTAGTCGCAGTGTCGACCTACGTAGCGATCTCCAAGGCGGGGATCGACCGAAAATTCTTTGATCCACTGACGAGCCTACTGAAGGATTAATGTAAGCCAAGCGACATTATAATTCTCGGGGGTGACTCGAACGCGCACATCACTCGGCTCGAGGGATCAGAGAATCGCAGGGGCTGACTCCCCCAGAAATTCGCAGACGACAACAACGTCGTCATCCTTAACAAGTCAGTGAAATGCTCGGGCAAATACACTAGAGAGTCAGCCGTCGTCGACTACGTGCTAGCGAATACCGCCGGCGAGGAACGTATAGAATGGGTTCATGCAGACGAGGATAGGATCCAAACGGGACTGTCGCGCCACAACTTGATAATAGTGGGACTATCGATACCGAAACCCACTCGATACCGAGAGTCCAAATCGAAACCACCAGTAGTGATGAAACTGGACGCACAGAAAGCAGCTGAGGCCGTGGAGGCGGGGCACCCGGGGGAGACCTTAGATACCTTCTTCCGGTATCTATATATATCTATATACCGGAGACTTCCGGTATCTATCGGAATCAGCGGAGCGCGAAAATTCTCCCGTGAGTTCTTCAAAACAGAAATCTGTGTGCCAGTGGTTACGAGTGGCGACAGCTTTCCAATTCAGAGGACGGAGCGAAGCGCGCACGGAAGCAACATGTGCACTGTTGAGTCCCGACTTCGTCATTTCTGCGCCGCGGCAGAAGTCTGTCTGAATAAAAAGGCGGCCATTTCCGCCACGGGCATCTTTCTCCCCGAGCCTTCACTTACTTAAAACAGTCGTTGTGTCTCTCCAACGGAAATCGAGTCTCCGCGAAGGTTGCCGACTTCCTCGGTCGTTCGATGGCTCGTCTCGTACTTCAGGGCCAGAGGCTTGTTCGGCACCGTAACCAAATTTGGAAACGCGCGGTGGAACCTTCCGTATCCGGAGACGATTTGGATGCTTCGGTCTTCCCGCCGACGTCATCGCCATCGCTTCCAGATACCCAAGAGCAGCCCGATTCTTCCCTTAGTGTCAGTCCCGCCCCGACGTCGCAGCTAGATCGAACGGCGTTGCTCTCGCATGCTGCCACCGACTTTGGTCTCACGAGACCGGCCCTCAGGATGTCGCGGTCCAGGAAATGCAAGGCTCCCGTTGATTACAGGAAACTCAACGGTTAAGTCGAAGCCGTCAGCGACGTTAGCTCGAGGTCGACGTTAAGCAAGCTGCCAAGGGCCGAACTTCTCCGTCGCCAGGTAGCGCGGGCTCGCAAAAGAGAGAGTCCGTTGCATCCGACGAATCCTTTGCGAAGAGAAGACCTGGTGATCCCTGATTATCTGAAGGTGCGAAGCCGTGAGCCTAACCTCAGCTCATTCGAAGTCCCTTCGAAGAGCTCGAGCTCGCGTTCCCTTCGGCTATTGTTCTCGGCTGCAATTTCCGACGACGATTTCTCTCTTGACGTACGAATGTTTGCGGCGATGGCATTTGTTCCGTCAGACGACGTACGAACAGCCTTCGATACATTGTTAGACTTGGAGTTCGTTCGAGAATACAATTATATCCTGACGAACTTCATAAATTACTTCGAAAGTACTCGGATAGGACGCACCCACCCAAATGACCTGTACCGTCGTGACCTCTGCTAGAAAGCACAACCCTCTCGTTTTCCCCATCCTCTCCCTTGCCCCACCTCCGGGCTCGCCTCTCCTGTGTCCCAGAGCCCCTCCGCATGTGATATCTTGTTGCTCCCTCTACCAGATTACCTCATGCTGTTTTACAAACACGCGCGATCGTCATGTTAATAGATGAATGAAAGTGGTTTGTGTTCTAATTAAGCTTGCGCGCGCAGACTCACGTCAGCGCTTGCACCACGCCATCCTGCATTTTCTACTTCGAAACCTTGAGCTTCCAACCCTTCAATTTAGCGAGACTCTTTGAGAGAGGGGAGTCCGACTCAGCTTCTGGGTTGATGGGTCTTCGGACTGATGGGTGCACACCGAACCCCCAGTAGATCGAATAAGTACGAGCTACTAGACGATGGGGTTTAAATCACCCTAGGCAACCGAGGGTCCGCTCGCTCTCACCCTCTACACTGGATCTGTATTTAAGCAATGCCTAGAGAGAAATAGACGTCGAACACTGTGATTGAAACCCCAGGCTGCTACTCTGCGTTTAAATGTGTGATGGAAGCCCTTGAGTTAAATCCGAGCAAACTCTCCCCCAGAACCTGCGATCGGGAAATCCAGGTCTAACACGTAATCAGCACTACAAGCTCTTCGAAAATCTTATTCTGCGAGACTCTATCACTCAGGAAAAAGAATCACGACTACATTTGGTGAGTACCAAGAAAGAGAGAGCGGGAAGTAGCGTCCAATCCAGCGAGTAAAATCGCGAGATGAACCTTCCATAAAAGAAACCCCTCGCGTGAAACAGACCTCCCGTATAGCGAACCCCTCGCGTGAAACAGACCTCCCGTATAGCGAACCCCTCGCGTGAAACAGACCTCCCGTATAGCGAACCCCTCGCGTGAAACAGACCTCCCGTATAGCGAACCCCCCTATATGAGGAACATTCCGTATAATGAACCTCTTGTGGAGCTGTTCGTCACAGGGGGAGTTCCTTGTACAAGGGGCTCCGCTGTACGGAAGGTTCGTTCCACGCGAGGGGTTTCTTATACGGAAGATTTGTTTCACGTCGGGTTCGTGATACGGAAGATTCGTTATTAGCGCGTTCTTTCCGCGCAACCAGGGGTGAATACCGCCTTGACGGTGAATACCAAGAAGCCTCTTGGGTACTCATCCCCGTACAGCAGATAGGTAGGCAGAAGGGTCCGATATATCGCGAAGGAGCGGCCTCTGACGCGGATTCTCCATTCCCTCCGCGGGAGCAACCGATCTCACTTCCCGACAAGATGACTCCGCAGGAGGTCCTGTTCGGGTCGGGGTGATTTGAGCGAAGATTGATTTGAGCGTGTGATCGATTTGAGCGCAAAATAGATCTGACAACGTGAGCGCAGAGTCGATTCAAGCGCATGATTGTTTTGAGCGCAATTGATTAGAGCGCGATTGATTTGAGCGAAATTGATCTGTGCGAAATTGATTTGTGCGAAATTGATTTGCGCGCACAGTCGATTTGAGCGCATAGTTGATTTGAGCGCATAGTCGATTTGAGCGCATGGTCGATTTGAGCGCATAGTCGATTTGAGCGCAGACTCCCGAGGCGCTCCTTAGAGTGTGTGGCTCGGCTATAAACCTTAGTCCGCGGCGGTGGGGTGAGAACTAAGGTTTAATCCGCCTCACAATGTCAGAGCTCCGCATTAGGGGACCGTACCTAATCTGACTTCATCTTGAGTTACTGCTTCGGTCGGTGCCGAATTTTCCTGGCGCTGAAGTGTCCTGGCGCTGAATTTTCTTGGCGCCGAATTTTCCTGGCGCCAAGTTCTCCTGGCGCCGAAGCCAGGACGTCAACGCTTGAATAATCATTCAATTTTTTTGGATGACGAGTGTCTCATCGGAACTAAATTCTCACTACTTTATTCTGGTACTTTCTGCGAATTTCGAAGTTTGACTCTAAAATTTTATATTGTGGGCAATTGCCTTGAGATAGCGCAGTCTATCGTAGCTTTCACAAGCTAACACAATTTCGCGCAATCGTTTCTGTCTATCTCTATAGATGCGCTTGGGAATCGTATCGTTCCCTTGGGCCCCTGTATTGGTTATGCGAAATTCCGTCATTCCTTGCTCAATTTGGAGCTTTTCTAGCAAAGTATAAAAAGTAGGATGACTTGAGCCTAATCTCCGAGCAAACGCGGAGTGCCACGATTCGAAGGCGTTGTTTGTCCTGGCCTCTCCACGTAAAGTAACCTCATACGCATTCCACCATTCCAATCGAAACACCGGCGCACTGAAATCTCGGCCAATCCATGTTTTCTCGAAATATTTGATGAAATTCGATAGAATATATATTCGATCGGAAGAAATTCGAATCCTAAAA
>NW_003804647.1:0-1133 GCF_000255335.2 Galendromus occidentalis
GGTCCGTCACAGAATCTCAAGGCTACTGCGTAGTCAAGTTCTTTTGTTACTTGTAATTAAGCAAAACTCCAGAAGTTATAATTGGCAGAGCAATTATATTTCACAATACCTGGAACTTATCCAGATGGGTGAGGGTTTTCCATACCTATATATATGCACGAATAAAGCTGGCTGAGTACCGAGAAGATCACGCAGACCTAGGTGCTCTGCCCCTGATTTGAACACCACTTCAAGCGTGTGTGTTTCTTTCGTATCAGTCATTCCGTAAAGTATTAGTGTCCAGTAAACCACCCTCGGTCCACTGTGCTAGCAGCAGGAACCTGAGCCTTCGAAAATCTAACAACTTGTACCCGAAAAACCACAACCATGCGTGTACAATGCATTGGAGACGCTGGGAATCCATTCGAGATGAAAGTCAACATATCCGGACAGATGCGAACGGCAACACTCGACACAGGGGCTGATGTCAACGCAATTTGCCCGTCTGTGTTAGATACAGAAGGCCTCGAAGTACAAATGCTAGCACCAGAACCAAGCCTAAAGATCACGGATGCACAACAACATAAGATGAAAGTCGGTGCTGTAGAGCTCGACGTGGACGGCAACAAGGAGCCTTTCTTCGTAATCGACAACCTTTCAAAAGAAGTGATCTTGGGAAAACCATTCTTAACGAAGTCGTTCTCTCTCGTCAATAAATAATATAACGAAGGTGGGAATGAAATCTTTATTCGATCGCTGCATAGCCTTTTTCAAGGGATTCACCGGCGCTGGTGGCGCCGCTTCAATCGGTCATGCTACCGCTGTCGAACGCCCCCGTTCGAAAGGTCGGATGACTTTAGCGTTGATAATACGCGAACGACCAGACGGATCGCACACCGAATAAGTAGAGCGCGCTACCTTACGTTCTACTCTCCAAGGTCCCACGAAACAAGGATGAAGTTTCTTAGATAAGCCGCGTTGAATTTTCGTGATGCGAACCAATACTTGTTGACCAACATGGAGCGGCACGGGTTTCACTCTGACCGCATCACAGCGGATTTTCATCCGATCTTGCGCGGCTACCAAGTTTCGATGCCCCCCTGACGAACTTCCCGCGGCGGACGAGACGGCATCGGCAGTCGTGGCGGCTCTCC
>NW_003804647.1:2188-13004 GCF_000255335.2 Galendromus occidentalis
GAGGACTGGCTCCGCGGTGATACAATCCTTTATCTTCTGGAAGACTCTCTGATGGACTTCTCCCTATTCGAACAGGGCTTTACTTAAAAGGTCATAGAGCGGCGACGCGACACCTGTGAAATTCCTGACGAATCGCCGATAGTAAGATGCTAATCCCAGGAAACTCCTCAGCTCCTTAATGTTCGAGGGAGCTCGTAGCTTAGCGGCAGCTTCCACTTTATCTGGATCGGGAGCTATACCATCCGGGGTGATTTTGTGTCCCAGATACGTCACCTCCGTGGTTGCGAAGGTGCATTTCTTAGCCTTCAATTTGAGTCCAGCAGTCTTGATTGAAGTAAGAACTTCTTTCAAATCGTCAAGATGGTGTTCAAAGTCCTTGGAGTGAATTATCACATCATCCAAGTAGACTAAGGCCATCTTGTACTTCAGTGGACCGATACATTTGCGTCCGAGTACATCCTGTAAAGTGAAAGGCGGTACTATCGTTCCACCCGAGACCGCCATGTATGTGAAGGTCGGAACAGGGATTCCGTCGCAGACTCTACAGACCGATGGAATCCTGAACTGCGATCCAAAAGGTCGTTTCATTACACCTTACAGTTTGGTTCAATCTGATGAAGAGGGCTCGTGTGACATCTTGGTTGTCAATCTAGAAAGCTCTCCCGTTTATCTCAAGGAGGGGAAGTCCCTAGGACGAGTGCATGTCCCCGATGCAGTTGAGACGCGAGTGGAGCCTCGAAGAGAAAGAGAGAACGATCGAAGTCGTGTAGCTTCTGAATTACGAATCGGCAAGAACCTAACACGAGAGGAACAAAACAGAGTGAAGACACTACTCCTCGAAGACTTCGCTGATTTGTTCGGACAACCGAACCGCTTGTCGAGCACAGATTTGGTTCGGCACTCGATACCGACTGGCGATACACCCCCTATAACGTTCTCACCACGACGGGTGGCTCCAGTACAGAGGCAGGTGATTTCGGAGGAGGTGAAGAAGATGCTCGATGATAACATTATCGAACCCTCATCCAGTCCATGGGCCTCGCCTGTCGTGTTGGTGAAAAAGAAAGACGGGTCAATACGGTTCTGTGTCGATTACCGGAAGTTGAACACGATAACCAAACGAGACGTGTTTCCCCTACCCAGAATAGACGACGCGCTCGACGTGCTCTCTGACAATACGTACTTCACGACCCTGGACTTATTGAGTGGTTACTGGCAAGTAGAGATGGAACCTAAAGATCGGGAGAAGACAGCTTTCTGTACACCTGACGGTCTGTATCAATTCAAGCGGATGCCATTCGGACTGGCGAACGCGACAGCAACCTTCCAACGTCTCATGGACAGGGTTATCGGTCCACTGAAGTACAAGATGGCCTTAGTCTACTTGGATGATGTGATAATTTACTCCAAGGACTTTGAACACCATCTTGACGATTTGAAAGAAGTTCTTACTTCAATCAAGACTGCTGGACTCAAATTGAAGGCTGAGAAATGCACCTTCGCAACCACGGAGGTGACGTATCTGGGACACAAAATCACCCCGGATGGTATAGCTCCCGATCCAGATGAAGTGGAAGCTGTCGCTAAGCTACGGGCTCCCTCGAACATTAAGGAGCTGAGGAGTTTCCTGGGATTAGCATCTTACTATCGGCGATTCGACAGGAATTTCGCAGGTGTCGCGTCGCCGCTCTATGACCTTTTAAGTAAAGCCCCGTTCGAATCGGGAGAAGTCCATCAGAGAGTCTTCCAGAAGATAAAGGATTGTATCACCGCGGAGCCAGTCCTCTGTCACTTCAGAGATGGCTTGGAGACACGCCTCCAAACTGACGCGAGTGGCAGTGGTCTCGGGGCCGTTCTCGGACAGATTCAAGATGGCAAGGAGAGGGTGGTCGCTTTCGCCAGTCGTCGCCTCACTGCAGCAGAGACAAAGTGCCACTCCTCGGAGACAGAATGTTTAGCAGTAGTGTGGGCGATACAGAAGTTCCATCCGTATCTGTACGAGCGACGATTCAAAGTGATAACGGATAGTATCTCCTTGAAATACTTGAGGAGCAAGGCCAACCTTTCCCCCAAACTCATCCGATGGGCACTAGCCATCCAGGATTACGATTTCGAAGTGCTGCATCGCAAAGGGAAGGACAATGGGAACGCGGATGCCCTGTCCCGTTTGACCGTCGCACCAATCCAAAGCGATCGGGTCAGGGAGGAACAGAATGATAATCAAGACTTGCATCGAATCAAGGATCAGGTACAAGCGGGAATCCCTCGGGAGGGATACTCGGTACAGGACGGTCTGCTCTATCGACGCGGCCGGTTGTGTGTACCCGGGCCATTAATCGACGAGGTCATAAAGCTGTGCCACGAGGATGGGATGGCTGGTCACCCAGGTATACGTCGGACCGAGCGCCGTGTACGCGAGCGATTCGACGTTGGCAAAGGATTTCATCGTCGGGTCCGGAGGTACATCAAGAGCTGTACTATTTGTCAGCGGAGTAAGGCACTACCACAAAAGGTTGGAGAGTTGCAGCCAGTTGTGCCACCTGTAAGGCCCTTCGAGAAGGTCGGCCTTGACTTCGCCGGGCCGTTCAATGTACCGGGGAAACGGCCGGTTTATGTCTTGGTGATTGTCGACTACAGCACTCGCTTTGTCCACCTGTTTGCAAGCGGGCGTATTTCGGCGTCCTTCGTTGTTCGGTCCCTGGAAACCGTCAGTAATTCCGTCGGACATATCGGGACTATTGTCACTGACAATGCCTCTTGTTTCCGGAGTTCTGCATTCCGCGAGTACCTACGGCAGGTTGGTACCTCCCATGTACGAACGTCAGTGGGTCATCCCCAGTGTAACGGGCTCGCTGAGAGAGCTGTCCGGACGCTCACGGACCGGTTGTCTGCTCTTGTACTCGAGGGGCAGACTGCACTTCGAGAATTAGTCTCCAAGATAGCATTCTCCACCAAAACTACGGAGAGTGAATCTCTGCGTGAGACCCCATTCGAAATGCTGTACGGCTTCCCCGCGGTTCTTCCTGGAGAGCCGCCACGACTGCCGATGCCGTCTCGTCCGCCGCGGGAAGTTCGTCAGGGGCGGCATCGAAACTTGGTAGCCGCGCAAGATCGGATGAAAATTCGCTATGATGCGGTCAGAGTGAAACCCGTGCCGCTCCATGTTGGTCAACAAGTATTGGTTCGCATCACGAAAGTTCAAGGCGGCTTATCTAAGAAACTTCATCCTCGTTTCGTGGGACCTGGGAGAGTAGAACGTAAGGTAGCGCGCTCTACTTATTCGGTGTGCGATCCGTCTGGTCGTTCGCGTATTATCGACGCTAAAGACATCCGACCTTTCGAACAGGGGCGTTCGACAGCGGTAGCATGACCGATTGAAGCGGCGCCACCAGCGCCGGTGAATCCCTATGAGAAGGCTATGCAGCGATCGAATAAAGATTTCATTCCCACCTTCGTTATTCCGTAACAATAGATATCACATGTTATTGAAACGCCTGCAGAGGCGCCAACGGAAGCTGTGCTCAACCAGACGGATTCTGGCTCGGGGGACGACGAAGAGACGTCGGGAGCGTGTGGTAGTAGGACGGATAGTGAAGAGATGGTCGAGGTCGGGATCCGACATGAATCTTATTGCGAGCTGGAGGTCGCGGTTATCCAGAATGGAGAGGATGGGGGGGAGGGCGATGTCATCTGGCGAGAGATGGCAACGGTGGGCAGCTCGTCTGACGAAGCGCCTCTGAAAGGCTTCGAGAGCTCCAGTCGAGCGGCAGAGCCAGGGTCGCCACACTTCGCACCCGTAGAGGAGAGATGGTATAACAAGCGCCTGATAGGCACGTGTGTAGACTCGGGGGAGGGGGGAGGAGAAGGCACGTAGAACGAAATTTGCCGTTCTACCCGCCTGCGAGATGGCCATATACAGGTGTGTCTCCGGACGCAGGTTGGAGTCGAGGATGACGCCCAAGTCGCGGGTCTGGGAGACAATCGGGATGACATCACCAAGCAGAGTGTAGTCATGAGCATCACTGTGGAGTATATGGAGGGTGGCCGTTTAGAGGTGGAGATGAAGAGTTTCCAACGCAATGCCCAATCGCCAATATTGAGGAGTGTTTGTTGGAGGGCATCACGGTGCCCAGGGATGGAGACGTCGGTGAATATCTTGGTGTCATCGGCAAAGACACGATGGCTGACTCCAACGGTGATCTCATGTTGTATATCAGTGGTGAAGAGAAGGAACAGGAGTGGGCCGACTACGCTACCCTGGCCGACGCCGCCGGAGTTGCAGGGGTGATACAGGAAGAAGGTAGAACCGAGACGTACACAGAAGGAGCGGCCGGCGAGAAAACTGCGAAACCAGTCGCATAACTCGGCAGAGAATCCGAAGGAGGGGAGTTTCGCGAGGAGTAGGCGATGATTGACAACATCGAAGGCCGCTCGAAAATCTATGAGGACAACGTCGGTACGGGCGGTAGGCTTGTCGTTTTAGGCAATGATCCAGGCATTGTAGGTATCAACAAGCTGGAGAGCTGTTGATCGTCTTTGGCGGAAACCGAACTGGTGACGATCGAACAGTCTGTGAGTTTCGCAATGGGTAGTAATGGAGTTCGCGAGGATGCGCTCAAGTACTTTACTTGCAACAACTGTGATGGAGATAGGCCTGTAGTTTGAGACGTCGGTACGGGAGCCTTTTGTTTGGAAGACAGGTGTGACGAACGCCTTCTTCCAGGCATCAGGTACGACTGAGGAGCGAAGGGAGAGATTGTAGACAATCTGTAGAGGTTTGGCCGAGCCAAGGGCTGCGCACGAGAAGAGCAAGGGGGTAAGCCGTCGGGTGTGACGGTGAGCTTACGCGCTTGTGACCTAAGGGTATTTTACACCAGAAGCTCATCAATGACAGGAAGAGCAAGTGGAGAACTTAGGTTTTGAGGTGCGACTTCAGGGATGGGGGAGCCGTCATCAACGACAAGCACGGAGGAGAAGTGACGAGCAAAGAGTTCAACCTTGTCCTGAGGAGAGGTGATAATGCCGCCGCTAGAAGACATGAGAACGGAGACGTCCGAGGATCCTCCGAGCCGATTCTGAGCGTACCGAAAGTAATCGCGGGAGTCCGCTGAAGAGGCAACGCGCGACTCGACGGCAGTACGCTCACGAGTCAACAGGCGGTCGAGTTCAGAGTGGAGATGGTCGACGGAGGGGGCGTCGAGATCTGTAGGGCAATGTTCTATCGTGTACCTAGCTGACTGGATTAGTACAAGTACTAATGATGTGCGCAGATAAACAAGAAGATCCCGATCCAAGGATCACACATCCCAAAGAGTATCGTCAGTCGCACCGCGCTTGCCGAAATAGCGGAAACGGGCGCCAACAAGATCGTGAACGTGGGAGCGATCGTGTACGAAGTCGGTAAACCGCAATCCATTAGCTGCTGCGACGGAATCACGCGAATGAAGCGAAGTGTTCTGTTAGTTGACGAGACGCAGAAAATCATAAGTCTGAGCCCATGGGCGGAAGCAGTTCAAGATCTGGACGGGATGGAAGGTAACTGCGTGCTCGTCAGGAACCTCCAAGTGAAAGAGTACGCCGGCAAAAAGCAACTTAACAGCATTAGCGGTACCGTGGTCGAAAAAGAGCCTGCCTCCGACACGACAAATGTATGCGCTTCTGGTGGGAGGCAGAAGGTTCCGAAGAGGAATTTGAAGAAATAAAGCTAATCGAATATTTTTTCTTTATGGTGGATCCCATACTCATACGCCCATGATTACTTTCATACACCCTCAAAACGAGGTCAGAATGACGTTTTAACTCCTCCATTACGGTGCTGTCCTTGACACTACCTCTGTGACTTTTTTACGAAGGATTTTCGCCCATCGGAAGATCTCGTAATCGAGTCGAATTATTCCGACCGTTCTCTCTCAAAAACAGAGAGAGTGCCTACGTGCGGTGAATTCGAAAGCTCGGGACTTTTCGGACTGGCTCCTTTTTTGATTCCTTCCCTTTTTCCCCGCTCGGAGTGACGCTTTTGGAGGCACGCTGGGTTGCGTTCCCATCGCTCCTCGGTCGCTGCTGACGTTAGACGCCGTGCACGAAGTGGGGACTTCCAGACGGAATTAGAGATGGAATCAAGCGGAGAAAAATCGATCTTGGGGCGTTTCCCACGGGGAGAACGATGCGCATGTCTTCATGCGACCAGGAAAAGCCGGGAGCGGCGAGACGCTATGATTCGATCTCAACCTTCGGATCTCAAGTCACATCTTGGCACGGGGACGAGAGAGAAGAAGGAATACCGCCAAGGCCCAGAGGGGTCTATTTTCCCGTGAAGAATAGAAATCGAGCCATTAGGCTAACATAAGTAATATTTTGTCGGATAATCCTTCGAAACCGGAAATAAACGGAGTCTTTAGCTCGGCTAGATAGTGTCCTCAACTGGATGCGTAATAACAAGCGTTTCCATAGGACTCATCAGGCTCCTTAGTAAGTTTCGGGAGCCGTGGAGACATTGAAGATCTCGACCACTGTCGCGTAGTCCCTAGAATACTGTGGTTTCCTCGATGAGAGGGGATTTCTTAGGTACGCTCTTCACGAAGATCCCGAATCTTTCACTTGCTTCTTCTTTCGGCCTTCCTTCCCTGGAATCCTTAAAATCATCAACATCTCCTTGACTCTCCGTGGAGTCTTTCCTCCCGCCGCTGTTTCCCGTCTCTGAGGAGCCACTCTCCCTGTCTCCACAGAAATCTCTTTGGGGGGAGTGTATTTCCTTCTTCTTGGGAAATCTCCCCATCCTTTTGTAAATCCCTTTGCGGCAATTCCACTGGGACCTTGCACTCCGTGCGCCTCTCTCGAAACTGGACATCTCTGGGAAAAACCACCTTCTACGCTCGCGGAACGTAAACCCTGTATCTCTAATCTCCGTCATGCCCGACCAGGTAACCTTTCTCGGCTTTCCTATCCATCTTTCTACGCTTCTGGACCGCGACATGTACGAAACACAAAATTCTATGAAGAGACCTGATAATTTGGCAGCATGAGTTGACACATCCGTATTTTGCGACCAGCCGAAGGCGAAAAAGTCAGATGAGATTTTAAACAGATGATCTTTCGATGAAGCCTCGTACAGCTTCTTCAATGCGTCCCAGGCGTCTGCCGCAGTCTCCTTGTCCGTGATCTTCTCGTAGACGCCGTCTGGGACCGCATTTGAAATCATGGATTTCGCATAGATATTTGCCGTCCGGTATGAGTCGCTCTTTATGAATCGTTATGACTCTTTTTCGCATCCTCTGAAGCGTCAGCAACCAGATCCCCTGGTTTAATCAATCTCCGATCCATGACATCTAGAGCTCTTTCGTGATAATCCAGTGAATCTCGAATCTTCCTCTCCCACAAAGGCCAGTCTGCTTCTCCGTGGAGTGGCCGGATGTGCTCTGCCTGATCAATCTCTTTCTGGCTTTTTCTCACTCACTACTCACTCAGTACACTGAGCCCATAACCCGTTGTGGATGCATGGGAGAAAACCAGAAGAGGATTCAGCTTCATTTTTAGGATTGATTGAACTGTTCTTAGCAGCGTTTATTTACTATACGGAAAACTTTTTCGAGTTAACACCTACATACTCCATCAAAGAATCATCAGGCGCTCGATCGGCGGCGCGTCGGGCCGCTTATTAACGAAACACCGGAACTGCGTGATGAAGGCTTGGTATTCGAGCCTATGGAAGAGATAATCATATCTCGTGAGTAGCTCGGCTAAAATGATCACACGGAATACTGGAGTCAGTCTTGGTGATAGGTTTTCACGGCTATCTAGCCTACTAGCTCTGGCTGCGGTGAGCTCGAATCGATGCTGTGCTTGATACAACTGGGACAACGGCTAATAAAGACGAACACTGCTTGGTGTGAAATACCAAAGGCTCCCCCACTAGTACTGATCTTTATTATGCCTTGTATAGTGCTGGAAGGGAAGGGGCAAGTCAGTAACCCGTCCACTGCAATTATGACGGTCACCGAACTTACACTAAGTTACAGAATACTGAAGTCATTGTTCCAGCGTCCGGCCTGGACACCGTGAGTCAACTCATGGTCATTAGAATTTTTCTGGGTAGCTACTTTAGCCCATCAACTCCCCCCTACACAGAAAAACAAGGGGCCTGATGAGTCAACCCTTTTGCCTCTAATTACAAACCATGGTTCTCATCCGCTCCACGAACACTTTTATGGTTCGGGCATTGTCTTCTCATACATGACACTGACTCGCTTAGCCTATCTAAGCTAGACTTCCATTCCACTTATCTAAACCATCTCCGCGTGAGGCTAGAAAAAGCGTTATGTCGACTTCCAGACATGGTGCTGATCCTCAATATCTAAGTCTCACTTGAGATTTTCTCATCTATGGGATCCCTCAGTGCTGTTAGTAATCTAGCAATGAAGTGCACGAAATGTAGACATCAGTCTCGGCATTATCCATCGAGACCGACAAGCGATTGAAATCTTCGGATTTCCGATTATCAGCCGCAGACCAAATGTTCGCGACTTTTTGTCACAGCTTCCGATATCTCTGATTGAATGATAATTTCGCATCTTCCCTCGGAATTCTCTCTCAATTCTGAGGCTTACTTAAGGGGCTCCATCCATTTCGAGAATCAAATTTTCATCCAAAATGGACGATAACAAACACGTACCTCCGCCCGCCGCACCAACCGGCTGTTTCCAGGACCGAGTCATACCGATGACTGCAAATGTCATCCACAGCCAAGGCATTGCCGTTGCGCTCAATCTGTGTGCCAACTTTATGCCGACTCCCGGAAGAATACTAAAGATACTGCTGATCCTCAACCTGGTCATGATGCTGTTCACGCTCAGTTATTCGTGCAACAACGGTAAATCCAGACTTTAATTTTCTCCGTCGTTCTGTTCATCTCATCTCGCTTTCCGGGACTATATCCACCATTTCTCCCCACAGTCTGCGAGGAACCAGTCACGCAGTCGCCGCCGTACCAGGTCTTCGTCCAGATGAGCACCGCACTCTCGCGATGCAGGCGCATCAAGGGGGCGTGGCTCTGTGTCGACAGTCTCAGAGCGAGATGTCTCGCCCTCAGCGGGCATTTGCCTATCCCGTCGGTCGCCAAATGCACCCTAATAAGCGATTTGATAAAAAATTCGGTCGCGGGCTGCGAAGGACAGGATTATATCCTGTATTCGTGTACATAAACAACTTTGCCTTTCTTCCGGAAATGCTGTTTTCTCCCTCTCCGAATGAGTATTCACATCATGCCTAGTACTCAACTCTTTCCACCACATCATTCCCATTACCGCCGGGTGATTAATCGATGTCAATCGGTCAGTTCAGTTCCACCAGAGGGCTCCAACTCTCCAGATTCAATCATGTCGTATCAGTCCATCGATCTCGAGTTTGACGATCTGTATCAAGGGGGTGTTATCATGACTCCCCCCTCATCTCGTTCATCCCGCGCCACGCGGTCGTTTTCACTGTGCGCGAGAGTGTTCTCTACGCTCTTAGCAATGCTCCTAATAACCGTGATCTCCGTATATTCCGGTATGTCTTAGTTTTCCGAGGATTTATTGTTCCTAATTTTCATCCAATTAGTTGAGTTTCCTTTGACAGCAATCGGATTCATCGTGGCCAGTGAATCCACCGATTCCATCTCCAATATCACCTCGACTCATCCATCGAGCTCTACGAATATTCCTCAGCTTCCTACAACTCCAAAATCCGCGGAATCTCAGACATTTGACTCATCGAATATTCCTTCAGTGCAATCCCATTACCTTAGATATGCTCCGCTCCATCCATTACCAGACGCCCGAAGATCCGTCACTCGTGAGTCGGGTACCCATCGCTCCGCTGCGGATGTTTCAACATCAACACGCAGTCCGTTTCGAAGCACTACTCATCATTGGCACCCCTTACCCACTGTGACCGCATCCTCTTCACCTAGTTGGCGCCGGCAAAGCATCACTCGTTCCGCTACGAGTCCAGTTTACAAAACCACTACACCAATGTTTGAATCCACTCGCTCCACCATGGCGTATTATCATACTTCCAGTACGACCCCAATCACCACAGCCGCTTTCTCCACGGTCGGTTCATCGACGAGCTCCACGAATGATATCTCCGTTCTCACGACTGGAATTCCTTTCTCAATCGCTACGACTCTGAGACCGTTCGATTCGACCAATTCATCGAGTGAGAATGTTTCCGAATCCGACTTTTCTCAAATTTCCACGAGAGCTACCATCTCTCCAACTCGCGATCCGTCAACGATCCCTCGACCAGACGTTTCGTCTAGCACGAAGGCTCCGAATTTCGTTGATCTCGATATCCGCCGATATCACTGTCGTCGCTTCTCTCGATTTCGGGTTTGTATTTCAAGGCCAAACCAGCACTGTGTTTTCCTCGAAGTTCACGCTCGCGTTCCGACTCATCTCACGGCCAAGGAATCCGAATTGTCCGACATTTCAATTTCTGCTTCCGATGCAACCGAGATCGCGAAGCTTTGTCGGAATCATTCGATTTTCACGCGACAATAAATTTCTCTGGATAATTCAAGTGCGTTTATTTTGGGATATGAGTTTCAATTTGTATGTACAAGAGAACATGCCATATCAGATCGGCTCCGTAGTTTCGAAGTACGGACCGTCTTGCCCCTCAATGGGTGGCTCCGGCAAACTCGCATAGGAGCGTTCTCTCCTCTTCCTAATCCATCTGATCAATGAGATGATGCCGAATACGAGAAATGAGAATGATGACAGGATTGAGTATCCAATCATGAACTTGATCCAGCGATTCGAATTTGAGTCAGGTGTCG
>NW_003804648.1:0-13891 GCF_000255335.2 Galendromus occidentalis
GGTGGCCTTAATCACACCACGGGGTTGAACAGTGGCTCCCTGATATCTGAGAACGCACGCGTTCTCCACCACGCTAAAGCACACTTGGTGCCTTTCCAAATTTCGACACGTCATGGTCGACCAACGAAAATTCTTAACCTCCTCAGCCGGCAAAAGCCGACTGAGGAGCCCAGTCTCCACGAGCGTCGACAGTACTGAAGACATGGAGGTAATGTCCTCACGAGTTGAGCTCGCCCCGTTGACGGCCAGTTCAACTTCTGCGAAAATCAAAAATCCACGATTAAAAAAAAATCACCATTTATTGCATTAGGATATTAAAAATAGCAAGTTGAAATTTATACAGATAGGTCAGTAACACTGCATTACCAACGGCGGCCTGCAACTTGATGCAGGCATACACGAGCACGGCGACAAAGAGCGTTGCCGTCACCTTCCCAAGAAGCATCAGCTTCCTTGCAAGCCGTCCTCGTTTTTCTTTTGGGGTCTCCTCCGTTGGGGAACCACTTCGACGTCCTCTTCGGGACACGACCTGTGGGAACCGGTTCCAGACTTATTTCGTCGTTCTTTCCGGGATCCTCGTCATCGAATCGCACCCAGGGGATGTGAGCAGTCTCCCTCGCGCTTCGAACATCAAAGTGGGTGGTCGTGCCCATTTTCCGGCGCCTGGTCCGACGCAGACTTTCACAACGTTTAGCACAACAGCAGTTGCGGCACTTTACTCGACGTCCTTTCGAGTGTCGAAGGCTGCCTCTTTCGCTTCCTTCTGTGGATAGTCGGCGTCTTCTGCGGGAACGAGTGCTGGTCCTTCTTCGATCGGCGGACTTCAATCCGAGTAGTTGCAAGATATTCAGCATGGGGGAGTGCTCTTCGTTGCTACGAATGATTGTCGAGGGAATTCGATCCCCTTTTATACTAAGTCTCCAAGTACGTCACTAGACAAAAAAGTTAGACCAAAACTTTCTCAACGGAACCTGCGAAAATTAAAACAGAAAACGCATAGATTATCGGAGAATAAGATAAGAGATTTATTCTATGGTCTATAAGCGTACAAGAACCCATTTTAATCAGAAAAACCTGTTAAATAAAACTAGAGTCAGATCGACTTCATTGTTAGGATACGGAGATAAGCCAAGTAGAATTTTTACAATCATTCATGACTCCCTCTACTTTGATAATTTCATCAAGAATATCGCTCTGTACACGCTCATAGGGCACAGTAACGTTTGTCAACGATCTACCATGGGGTCTCAGAAGACAAATCTCAGAAGACAAGGTGATAGACAGATCACTCCGAGACGTTTCCGCGAACACTCAAAGTCTACGAGCGGAATCCTATCACGGGATCGTTCATCGATCACCACTCGAGACCAGGGATTGAATCCGAATTTCTCTGCTTCAGCTTTCGAAATGTGATCAGTGAGCACCTTTGGTTCTTCAAATCGTGTGACCAAAAGCCTCTCAATCGATCCTAGTCGTGTCGATGATTTATCGACGGTGCTGGCAATGCCCTGAAGCACCAGGAAATTCAGCACCAGGAGAATTCCCACGATGAGAATGAACATCAGTGTCACTGATGAGCAGCTACACCTATCACAGCCGTATCTCCTTCTTCGGAACACATCGTACACGTCCCGAGTTGGAATCAGCAAAGACCGCGTAGGTGGCGGCATGCTCTCCTCATCGGATAAGGCAGGTTCAGGGATGGGACCGAGTTCAATGCCGTGTTCATGTTCATCGAATGAGCATTCAACACAAACCAATTGACGGAACACGATGGAATGGATCACTCAGGATATGATCAGAGATTCACGTCGGAGTCAGGAATGTTCTGTCCCACGAAACGAATCCATCGTTCTAGACAACGTCTAGACCTAAGCATCTTAAGTGACCATCTGAAATGCCCCAAAAAGCCCAGAATAGACTGAGTCTATCGCTTCTTCTTCGATTCCCATCTGTGGATGATACTCCAGTAGAATCACATGTCTTCTCTACGAACAACGAAAATCTACTTCCGGAATGACCATCCATTCTTCGTCCATTGAATCCTCTGGATAATCCGAGAGTTTAGATAACGAAATGTGAATCATCATCAGGAATTTTGAGACACCCTGTATATCAAAATCTGGCACACTGAGATCTAGAAGCATATGTGAATGCGGACTTCATGCAATTCATTCGGAGCATGCAATATGTTAATCAATATGGTATAGGTGATGGTTGAATAACTAGTTTATTATCGTATCAGACCGCTTCCAGCGAAGGCGGGGTGTTCAGAATCTATGTTCCCTGTAACCGTCTGATACACTGAGGGAGACAGTGTTCTTTCTCTTTACCACTTTCCACTTCTTCTGGATCTATATAAGCACTGCAACAACTGGAATAAATACTGGGTAACACCAACTGTCTGTTCTATTATACTGAGCTCTGCTTAAGTGTCCAGTGAATATCGAATACTTTGGTTGAAAGCAATACAATTAGTTCAATGACGCCGACAATGCCCGCTGCTCACCAAGAAAAAGTTTTTTTTCTGGATGAATCAGGAATTTCCGGACAGTCACTTCTGACCCGACCGTCCAGATCCAGAATCACGACGTCTTTGATCGGCCTGGATTCAATAATGACTGCCCCTTTTTCTAGTGACTTGTATCGATTTCAAAGGCTCATGGCTCGCAGTATAGATGCCAGACCTCACTGAGAAACTCTCAAGCTGGGAATCGGCGAGTGGGATTCAGCCTAGAATCTGATTCCAATACTTCCGCTAAAGTCATTGAGAAAAGTAGCCAATCGAATCTAGTCTTATCGCATAGTCACATTGCGATGGCCGTGCTTGTGAAAGCGTGTTCAGAGTTTCCTCGTTTTGACGGAGACTTGCAGTCCGAAGATTGTCAACTTTCTGGTACAGCTCGTTTCTGCATACTCATGGAATGAAAAAATGTGTTCACAGTGCTTAATAATAAAAATCAGGATTGAAACTGAAGCATCACTTATCGTCTAATCCCTGTGAGGAGCTACTCACTTGAGTAAGACGAATGGCAACGACTCTCTCGTGAACAAAAAAAAATGGTGTTTCGCACCAGAGATCGCTTTTTCTCTCTCCCTGTTCATGCACGCTTCTGTTTAATTGAGAAAGCAAGGAAAGTCGAAAAATATGAACGCGGAATCATCCTTCCTAAGGAGCGATCTTAACAACATTCTTTTCCGAGGAATCTTTGGAAATATTCTCCTCGTAACCGGAGAAATTTGACTCTATGAAGATTGTTTCTCCCGGCAGGAAGAATGAAGATGCGATCTAGATTTGAAGTTCAATCCGTATTCATCTTTCAATTTCGCCACAGGCGGAATTTAGTATGGTTCCATTGTCATGAGCAGAAATGGATAGAAAACCTATGGGATTGGTTTGTACTCTTCACGGACAAATCCGAAATCTATCCGCAGCATTCGAGGCAGGAGGCAGAAACAGCCCGGGAGGGTCGCTGATTTCACACAGCGCAGTTTCTTAAATTCGAACTATATCCAAATACGCATCGTCGTCCAGTGCCGTCATAACGAAACGTCGCCTGGTGGAACGATGAGAGGCGATAAGGGATTTACAATACACTTGAATTTGTATTTGGAATTGCGAAGAAAGCTCAAGAGCGAAACCGCAGAGAAAAGAAGGAAAAGAGCGATGACTTAATTTCGACTCGCTGGGTACAAAGAGTTCATAAGGGCTTTTCCGTGCCTGAGAGGCTCACGCTGACAAGGTGTCATCATGTATTCCAGCCCCAGCACATTTTCATTCTGCATCGAGTAGATAGCTCTCGATACCGGAAAATTCCCGAATAGCGTCGACACAATCCGCTAGGCAGAATTAAAGGAATACACAAAAATATTGCTCTGAGTTGCATGGTCAAGGACCCAAATCGCGAACTCCGCCTCAATCGACAGAATCTATCAGTTTTATTCTTCTTTCGAGAGCAACCATGTCATGCATCACGAAGTGAGAATTCAGTCTAATCAGAAAAATAGACAAATCTCACTGAAGTCGATTGACTCGAAAGACCCACGATAATAATGGGCCTGGATTTCTTTTGTGACGCACAGCGTCAAATCAGTCAGAGAATGTTGTCAAGATACAGGACTTGATCCACCTGAGACATGCGAAACTATTGTATTCTGGACTCAAGTGTACCACATGTATGGAGTGGGGAGAATGCGAAGAATGGTGAAGAATGTTTCGTGATATTCAATCATCACTCCACAGATCAAATTCCCTGGAAACTTCTGTGAGTCAAAGTCGCAAGTGAAATGACTGAAGTCATTCAGCTTGTACGGCCTACAAGCAGATAGAACAAGTCGCATTGTGTCATGCAAATCGCTCTGAGCTAATCTATACAGCCAGACTTTACCGCCGCGAGCCGTCTTTCTCTTAAAAAGTTGCTCGCGAAGACGGCTTGAGAGGTCGAATAAGATCGGATGGATGATGCACGGCAACCGTATACTTGAAGGCAGCATGGATTCAATCCACGGCGCCCCTGATAAAGCAGTGTGCAGGCATTCAGATGAGTCTAACTCAATTTGTGCCTGGCGCGCTGATAAACTCGACTTTCCATCCGTCATATACACGACCGCGAAACAGCATAATGCTTGAAATACCTATATATATAAATTGCTTAAAATGCATTGTTTCCGAAGGAATTGGTTCAGGTACCAGTAATGACTGTTCCAACAAGAATTCACGAAGGAGATATTTTCGTCGACACAAAATCGCGTAGAGCTACAAAGCTCAGCCAGGAGATGGAACTTCATTCCTCTCGGCATCCCCCCATCACGGAACGGAGCAAGCTACATGAATATTCCGTAGCTTACCGATACCTTTTTTCGGAACCCAGATATACATACTGTTTAAAACTTCTGTTTAGGTTCTGTTTAGAACTGTTTGGGTTTCTGAACCAGACAAGAACAGCTCTTCTTCCAGCAAGAATGAAGCACGGATTTCTATATCCCTAATCGCAATGTCTGAGTCTCTTATTCGAAACGGAATTAGTTTCTAAGTGTATCTGTCCATGTGGCTCTATATGAGCAAGACTCTCGAATTGGTTACAAGACCTGGGAGGTGAGCGCTCTCGAAGAGCCTGCTCACAATACGGACGACGAGCTTCAGCATCCATGTCTGGCCGGAGCAGTCCAGCAACATCAATAGCTTGCTGAAAACGAATCCGATCTCTACGTTGGACAAACAAGGCAAATTGTATGAACCCGTTCCTGGACCTTCGCTCCCGAGGACGAAAGGCCGGAGCACTGAGCAGGCAGCTGAACAGTACCATCCTCGATCAGTATCGGACAGGCAGCTCCACCAGCCAACGCATCAGCAGCATCCTCCTCTGGAGGGGGAGCCCATCTATCACTGCTACCGGACGGAGGAGGCGAACGTCGGACCATGTTGCTTTCCCTCGAAGGAAGTAAGTGCCCACCGAGGAAAAACTGGAGCTTATATATGTCCAAGGTACTATAATCAGAGTCTGAATACTTCTTCGAATATTCCGCAGTAAGGGAGAAAATGTTGGAAAATTGCCATCAATGGATGATTGCCTTTCCTTGAATGACTGTCTAGAATTTTCTCGGAGTCAGTGTTTATGATAATTACACCAAGTTAATTTCCAATACCCTGAATGTTTATGTTTACTGTCACAACATACTTTGATCTATGTGCCCATTATATTTAATGGTGTCAATTGTCGGATGGTCAAGCGAGATGCGTGAATAACAACTTTCAATTTTAGCGCTCCCGATCAAGCGCCACCTGGTGACAAAAATTAAATCCGCGCACTCAGTAGTGCTTCGATGATACCGAACGAAACATATGTGTTCTCTATCTCCGAAAGACGAAACTAAAGTTGCACTAAACTCCCCCTCGGTCGTTCGATCAAGATTCACGTAGGACCTGTCGCCACGCTCCACATGGTGCCGTGAGCCAGGATCGTCTCCGCCTGTCGCCGACGACCTATTCGATCAGCCTGTGTGATAGGCCTAACGTCCTTCCCGGGATTCTACGAACCGTGCGGGTGAGCGACTACAAATCTCGGAACAATGCCCGACACACCGCAACCAGGAGAAATCAAGAAGCAGCTCGCTAATCATCGTCGGATTCGAACGCGATCCCGCAACACGGTGAAAGACTTGCTCGACCAAGTAGAGAACCTGAAAACCGCGAGCCCTTCGTTCCCAAACATCGATCCAGTGGCGCTCCAGACTCGTCTCCAGACCCTCTGGCCACGCATCAAGACGTTGGACGAAGCCATCCTCAATCTCATCACAGACGAGAAGGACAGGGAGGATGAGATCGGCGAATCCGAGGAATTCGAGGATCTCATCGAGGATGCCATCGCAAGAATCGGCGCCGCCATCGAAAAACTTCAGCAACCGACCTCTTTCGTGTGTGATGAGACGGGCATGAATTACGCTACGCCGGCCGCCGTCCGACACGTTCGATTTGGGCAACCGTCGGCGTCCACGCCGTTCCCGAGATCGAATGCACAGAGCGAGTTCAATGACCTACAGGAAACCGTGCTGCATACGCTGGCCCCTCCGGGACGGTCCCCCATGGGTGACGCTCAGACGCATGCAGTCGAGGAGCAGGCTCCGACCATCCTGGGATGGCCAGTCATGATATCGAACTTGCCGAAAGAGTTGGACATATCGCCCGAGCCCTTCAACGGCGATAAGCTGCGCTACAGAGCGTTCATAACTCAATTTAAGTGTTTCGTTGCAAAGCGAAAGGATGCCGCTCCTGTTGAGAAGTTGATGACCCTGCGAAAGTATCTCAGAGATCAGCCAAGGGAGTTGGTTGAGGCCTTAGCCCTCGAGGACCACAACTATCAAATCGCTCTGGATCTCCTCGAAGAAACGTATGCCGAAGTGACATGCGAGACCGAGCGGCTCCTATCTGATCTACGGGTCCTCCCTGCGTTCACAAGGTATCACGACCTTGCGGCTCTGCAGAAACTAATCGCACGCATCCAGAGGAACACGGCCAGTCTTTCGGCGAACAACATCCCCTTGGAGGTTTACGCGTTTACACTGAAGAATGCAATCGAGGCAGCGTTACCTACTCGGCTAAGACATGAGCTTATGGAACATCATGCGTGGGAGCGCCGCCTTGTCGCCCTCGCTTCCCACGGCTCCGAAGACGTTGAGACCGGTGAGAGCGCGTCCAAAGACTCTGGTCTAGGAGTGGCCGAGAAAACTACGAAGGAGGTCAGAGAGACTCTCAAATTCCTTATCGCCAAACGTAGGCTCTGGGAAACCGACAAGCATTTCTCCAGCAACAAGGATGGCGGCTCGGAAGAAAACGTCGCGAAACCCACCACGACATCTCCGTACCTTCGAGGGACCACTGTATACCAGAAGGGACAACGCCTCCACGACGGAAACCAAGCGAAGTTCGGTGTGGTGAACGCGGTTGCGGGTTCCTCACGGAGAGGTCAATTTCAACGCACAGGAAAATGTCTATTCTGTGGTTCAGCCGAACACCGACCGTCTAGGTGTGATGCTGACATGACTTTGCAGAGTCGAAAGGACACTCTCGCGAAATTCAAGCGATGCGAGGTGTGTCTACGATCCTCTCACCCCGGTGGTTCAACCTGCGAAGGTCCGAAGATGCCCTGCGGAAAATGCAGCTCAAAATCCCATTACACCGCTATGCATCCACCAGAAAGGAACACTGCGTCCGCCGCGCTGGCAACCGCCGCCGGCTGTACGACTCAACAGGGGGCTCTGGTTATGACGGCGACGGTTTACCTGGTCGCGAGCCGAGGGGGCACGGTCCCAATTCGCGTCTTCCTGGACCGCGGGGCAACGATCACGCTGATCAAGCCGTCCGCACGGCTCAAGCTCGGAGGTACTCCGGTTAGCCGCAGCGACATGGTTATTCAGACGCTGAAGCATGCGGACGAGCAAACGTCGCTTCCCGCATACCGACTCTGCCTCATGGGAGCAAATGGCGGTCCGAAGATTGAGATCGTCGCTCACGAGTATGATTTCGACGTCGCACCGGATACCTTTTGCCCACCACACGTCGCTGAGGCGTTCGCGCGTTTCGATAGAGAATATCCGATGGCCGATCGCTCTTACTTTAGCGAATGGGATGCGACCCCGCCGGCGCTGCTCCTTGGCGTCGACCAAATCCACCGCGTCATGTTGCAGTGCGAGCCGAAGAATGTTGTGGATAGCATCTCGGCATATCAGTCGAAGTTCGGTTGGATTGTCGACGGGGCAATCGCGAGTCCGTCGGTTGCGGCGAGATCGCCAATTGTTTTGTGCAGCAACACGTTCAAGCCGGGAGCTCCATTGTGCGGAACCGGCGGACGTGGAGAGACTATGGAGGCTCGATGCGCTGGGGATATCAGAGCCGACGGGATCTCAGGAGTCCTCAAAGTCGGCTGACGAGGAGTCTGCCATGAAGCAATTTCTCGAGGGAGTGCAATACTCCGGAAGGTACTACACCGTGAATTTTCCGAAGAGAGAAACCATCGACCATTTCCAGAATAACTACTCCACCGCTAGAACGCGGCTGGACCGAAAAATTGCCCAACTCCAACGTGACCCGATCGCTTACAGTCGATACCACAAAGAAATAATGAAGTTTGTCGACAGTGGTTTCGCGGCGGCGGTCCCTCCAGATGAATTCCCTGCACTCACACGGTGCGATGGCTCCTATTTCATGCCACACCACGAGGCGATCACCTCGAGGCCAACCGGAGACCGTTGGAGGATAGTTTTTGACTGCTCTGCCAAAGCTGGTGGCCAGACATCCCTGAATCAGCACCTGCTCATCGGTGAGAACCCCAATCCGGACCTTGTGACCCTGCTCCTCAACTTCAGGCTCAGGCCCGTGGCCGTCGGTGCAGATATTGCCGGAGCCTATATGACATTGCGCGTCGCAGAGAGGGATCAACGGCTGTCTCAGTTCTTGTGGAGACCGCCGGGATCGGACGAGGTTCATGCCTTTCGGATGCTTCGCGTGACGTGGGGAGCGGCCTCTTCGGGCTTTCTCCTCGCGGCCACGATACGACACCACCTGAAGAGAGCGGACGGAATCGCCGCTGGGCTCGGGGCCTCTCTTTACGCGGACGACTGCCTGCAGGGATTCGACACGGTTGCGGAGGCGCAGCAGTTCACCGATGCAATTCGAGAAGTCCTCGGATCGGCGGACATGAAACTCGCTAAATGGAAATCAAGTTCGCAAGAGGTTTTGGATCACCTTGCCGCATCGGGAGTCGCGCCGGAGGACTTTGACTCAGCGCCCGGGGACCTACTAAAGGTTCTCGGTGTTTCTTGGGAGCCGCTCCGGGACAGGCTTCGTTTCGTGTGTCCTCAGCGGATCCGCGATCTCGGCCTCGACGGGCCGGTGACCAAGCGTGGAGTTCTTAGCGCCGTCGCGTCGGTCTCCGACCCGCTCGGATACCTTGGCCCGTATCTTATTCGCGGAAAGCTTATCATTCAGAAGTTGTGGACTCGGAAGCTGGAATGGAATCAACGAATCCCAGCTGAGTTGGAGTCAGAGCTTCGCGCATGGGCGCAGGAGTTCAGGGCCTTCGAGAATTCGGATATCGATCGTCGTAACACCACGCGAATGGAGACGGCAACGCGCCATCGTTTGCATCTATTCGGAGACGCGTCGCCTCTCGCTTACGCAGCAGCCGCCTACCTAGAGCGAGTTTACGCCGACGGCACTAACGAATGTTCGCTCCTCATGGCCAAGTCGAAATTAGCGCCGCGCGAGCATCAGTCGCTTCCGCGCCTGGAGCTGCTGGCAGCTCTCATCGCCGTTCGATTGAAAAACTTCTTACTGGAGCGGCTGGATCTGAAGATCGACGGCGTAAGATTCTACACCGACTCCATGATCGTATATCACTGGACTACTGGTGCGGAACCTGGGAGTTAGAAAACTTTCGTGCATAACCGGGTCGAGGAAATCGCTCGGGGATCGCGAAAGGAGGAATGGTTTCATGTTGTTGGAGACTCAAACATCGCGGACTTGGCGACGAGAGGCGTCTCTGCCGGCCTGCTAGCATCTTGTGAGGGCTGGTGGAATGGCCCAGAATGGTTGAGGTGGCCGGAGAGCAAGAAGCCCATATCCCAGCCTAGAAGTGCAACAGGTAGCATGGACTCCGTGAGGCAGGAGCTCCGCAGGCTCGTCGCACCGGTTCAATCATTGTCTCCGCTAATCGATCTAGAAAGATTCGGATCGGCTGGAAAAGCGATCAGGGTCTTGGCCTTGACGCTACGGTTTCTGGACCTAGTTCGCGCCCGGGAACCGCGCTCGCCGAAAGAACTCTATTTCGCGGCCGAGGCTTTCATCATCCGCCGAGAGCAAAGACAACATTTCCCGCGTGAGCTAGCCGCAACTGGAGCCAAGGAGCGGCTCCCAACGAATTCCAAGCTCGCCGCCTTCAGCACTTTCATCGACGCCGACGGTCTACTCCGGGTGAAGACTAGGTTGCACGAAGTGTCCTACATGAGCGACGACGAGAGGAACCCCATCGTCCTGCCGGGAGAATCAAGATTCGCAAGAATACTCATCGTTGATATTCATCGAATCAACGCTCACTTTGGAATTACGACAGTTCTCAGCCATCTCCGACGACGCTATTGGGTTACCCGGGGCCGCCAAACGCTTCGGTCGGTTCTCTCTCGATGCGTTGTCTGCAGGCGCGAGCAGGCTTCTCCGCGCGGCCAGTTGGAAGCTCCACTTCCGGTGGAGCGCGGCCAGTTTCAGCCAGCTTTCGAGACGGCTGGCATCGACTTCTGCGGACATTTCCATACACGATTCAGAGAGGGTGACAGCGAGCACGGGGCCTACGTGATACAGAAGACTTACGTCGCTATCTTCGTCTGCACGTCGACGAGGGCTGTACACCTCGAGGCGGTCCCATCGTTATCTGCGCCACAGACGCACATGGCACTTCGTCGTTTCCTGGCTATCTACCCAGTCTGTCGAGGTCTATTGAGTGATAATGGAGCCAATTTGGTTAAGGCTTCCACGGATCTCAAGCGACTTTTCAACTCGATGAAGGACCCCGCTGTTAGGGATCTCCTTCACGGCAGATGCATCTCATGGAAATTTGCGCCGCCTCGCGCTCCGCATTTCTCGGGTCACACCGAGCGACTGGTGGGAACGTTGAAATCATGCCTCCATCGGACTCTCGGCCGATCGCTAGTGGGGTTTGAGGAATTCAGGACTATCATAGTGGAGCTGGCCGCCGCGATCAACGATCGTCCATTGACCGGGACCGGTGCAAACGCAGATACTCCAGTGGCCCTCACCCCCGCTATGTTCATTAAGGGTGGACCGCAGCCCGAGCCGTTGGCGACTATCCTTCCGATCGACGAACTACGCAACGACGAACCCGCAGCGGGAGACGCGCTGAGAAGGCAGCTAATCGAGCGCACGACTTACTTCAGATCCCTCTCGGTCAGGTGGTGGCGTGAATACATCGCCTTGCTCCGTAGTGCAAATCAGACACGGGGCCGCGAAACCCCGCCGATCGAGCTCGGTGACGTATGCATTCTGGTCGACGATAATCGACCCCGGCAGAAATATCCGTCGGTACGAGTAATCGACGCCCATGAGGGTCGAGACAAACTCATTCGGACCTACACGGTGAAGTTCCAGAACGGGAAAACGTCACGTCGCGCGGTCCACCTGCTAATCCCCTTGGAAGTCGACAGCGCGGATTCGGAAAGAAAATCCGGGAGTCAGACACCCAACAGCCAAACACCGACCGAGCCCGGAACCTAAATTGACTTAGGATCTTAAATGTATATACTCCAGTCATGTAATTTAAATGTGTAAATTGTGGCATCTCGCTTGGCGGGACTGTCAATTGTGGGATGGTCAAGCGAGATGCGTGAATAACAACTTTCAATTTTAGCGCTCCCGATCAAGCGCCACCTGGTGACAAAAATAAAATCCGCGCACTCAGTAGTGCTTCGATGATACCGAACGAAACATACATATGTGTTCTCTATCTCCGAAAGACGAAACTAAAGTTGCACTAAACTCCCCCTCGGTCGTTCGATCAAGATTCACGTAGGACCTGTCGCCACGCTCCACAAATGGAACCAGTCTTTCCTAGACAAGTCTATGGAGCTGTGCTAGTATATAAACCACACTGAAATAAACATCAGACACAGATTCTTCTGTCTCCGCACGATACCCTGCGTCCTCATTCATGGGTTGAGTTCCTCTCTACCCGCCTCCGGTATCCTCCGACAAGTGCCGCTCATCAGGAATCATCTGGACCAAACTGCGTTCACCTCCGACTGAGACAAAACTAGACGGCCAATGTTGTGGGGTCCTGATCGAATCCCCAACAGCATACCTCCACCAGATCCAGCGCCAGTTCCGCAAGCACCCCAGGGGATCACAATACCCGCGGATCCAGCAATCACGTGCAAGAACGAAAGCAGCCCCACAGAGCCCCCCGAGAACTATCTCCCGAAGTTATCGAAGAGCTTCAAACTGCCAAAATTCAACGGGGATCCGAACACCGAAAATTTATGGATATGTTCGATGCCTTCGTCCACGACCGAAACATACCAGTTCTTCAGAAGATCATCTTGCTCCACGACGCTCTGACGGGCCGGGCTTACCACAGTGTGAAACATCTGTCACGGATACTCCATTGGCACCACAATAAAGCTCGAATGGTGGCGTCTTGGTCGGGTTTCCCTCTTCCCCCGAACCCCTCTCGCCCTGTTGCAATCGACGAGGTTCGGCGGGAACGTGCAACATTCTCACGCAGTCTCTCTACCGCGTTGCACGCGGTCCCGACCCGGGAGACCTCCACCTTCGAGTCTCACTCGAAAGTCAGTCTTTTCTTTCCATCCGTCCGTGAGAACCGGAATCGAAACCGTGAATAACAACATCTAAGCCTCCGTGCAGAAAGCTAGGAACCAATGAAGCAGATACTCCAGGAGTTATACGGACAAACGAGCATGGCGGAAGACGGACACCTGAGAGAGCTGGAGAGGATCATCTCATCCGGAGGGGACATCAATTACGATAAGTTACCCGGTTTTGTCAACTCAATCTCTCAGCACATTCTAGCACTTATCACTCTCGGTCAATCATACATAACATTAACCCCCGCATTCGCCAATAGAATCCTCGCCAAATTATCAAACGAGACGCAGCGTAAATTCATGGATTCGTACAGGTCAACACAAACCACAACACAAACATGCAAGCTTGAAGCCTTAATTAAATTCCTTAAGGCAGAAGCGCTTACAACAGAAGCTCTCAGGGAGACAAGGGCTCATCAAGGAGACCTCCACACCAACCTTCGAGCTCCAGGAGCAACGACAAGTTCCAGCATCGGAACGGGCCCAGCAGACCCCCAACACGTCCATCATTCTACCAGTCTCGGGATCAGTTCAGCAATCCCGGAAGGACGACTGTTGTTCCTAGATTGGTCGAAGGCTAGGTTCGGTAGATCAGCGGGACACGTACGAGCTCAGAGAGGACAACCGGAGGTTGAGATGGGAGCACACCACAGTAATTTTATTGGAGAAAGTGTCGTCTTATATATCAGTAGGTTGACCCTCTCCGAGAGGCACAGTTCGTAAGGCATCGAGTAAGATTTCCAGATGGTTACTAAATACGGAATCAGAAGAGAGGCCTGATGAGTGGAGCCTCTGACATGTGTCAGAGCTGGAGCCTCTGGCACGTGGCACAGTACGGAGTCGGGGTTTACCGAAATAGATATGACAGAAAGCTTAGCTTAGAAGAATGAGTGTAGCTATTCTAAAGTTAGTCTCAACATCCCCTCTAATAGGTAATATCGAAGGCTTCTAAGCGAAAATTCGGACAATTTTGGTCCGAAAATAGGGGTAAAATGAGTGGTAG
>NW_003804648.1:13911-16389 GCF_000255335.2 Galendromus occidentalis
TTTTTTTTTCGGAAGGCCCCGACGGCCGTCTCTACTCCTCCCCGGCCATCCGGAGAGCCTCCTCGGCGTCGAGCTCCAGCTCGTACTCCGTCGGCTGCCTAGGCCGAACACGTTCGACCCGAACCTGAGGTCGGGGCGGAACGGGGATCTCCTGATTGTTCCGCCCGACGATCGTCTCGAGCTCGTACTCGTGACGCCCACTGGCGTCGACGTCATCCCCCACCCGTTCAAGTACACGGGCCGGTACTGCCCCAGGCTCAATTGCGCCGAGCAGATCGGGCACCGGTCCCCCCATCGCGTGTTGAACCAGGTGAAGGCGCAACGCCAGCACGCGAGGTGCCCGCACACATCGAGAGTCGTGAGCGTTGCCGCATCACGACTCCCCCCCGCTGCAGCTGAGGACGCCTCCTCAGCCCTGGCTGCCCTCCTAGCGGCCGCCGCCGCCGCTGCGGCCTCTGCTGGCGTCCCCTGCGCCGCCGCTTCCGCTAACGCGGCTCGGGCCGCCGCCGGCGACCCCCGACGTCTGCGGCCACCGCGACTCGGCCACCCTCAGCTTCTGCGGCCGCCGCGACTCGGCCACCCTCGACTTCCGCGGCCGCCGACGCCGACGACCCGCCTGGTCCCCCTTCCACACGGACGGTCGCCTGCGCGACCGCGCCCCCTCCCGGCCTCGGAGCGAAGCTTCCGCCGCGGCTTCAAGCAAGGTTTTTTTTGAGATTGAGTCCAATTCTTGGTGGCTCTTGTTTCGCATCGATCGGCTGCATCCGTCCCGTCTACTTTTGTGGAAGTATTTGTGGAAAGAAATTTCGAGTGTTTTTGTCGTTTGAGCATGGTTCAGACACGTTCGGGTCGTATCTGTCATTCGGTTGACCGAAGGATTGGTCTCCGAAATCTTCGACGCGAAGAAGATATGGAGGATGTGATCGAGTTGGGTGTTGTTGGTCAGGCGCAGGATTATGATGTTCCTGGGAGTGGGTCGTCGGTGAATGTTGAGGCCCGAAATCCGAATCGCCAGACCAGTCGCTTTTCATGCTGTTGCATGATGTCGGTCTCGTTTGTCCTGATTTGGATTGTCGTGGTGTTCATGCTCGGTAGGATATTATCGCCATTATAACTTGAGATTTGTATGTGCGACCTATGAGCATTCTTGTTACGGACATAAGCAACATTAATGTATATTGTTTTAGCTCGAGGCTTCCATTTTCGTCGTGAGGAAGTCGTCAGCGTGTCTACGACAACGGAGACCGTAGTCATCATCAGTACGATGGCTCCATCGGTTTCTTCAACGAGCACCACCACCGCCCCAGTGACCTCGGTTTCTCCGGAGGTAATTTTTGACTTGACCGAGTATGTTTGTCGGTCTGTGAAAGAAGTGCTCGTATGTTATTCCTTGGAGGATCGGCGGTGTATCCGATTGTTGAGTCGTTCGAAGCCTGAGTTCGTGGCTGTTTTTCCGATTGCCAGTAATCCTCTATTGGAATGCGGGAATTTTGAGAATTTCGTGGAGGTTGTTAAAAAATGAGGTGGAAAAATTTCCCATTTTTTGTTGAGAGAAAAAAAAATTTCCTCTCAATCTCAATGTTTGTTGTTTTCATTTGGAGTCATCTTCCGAGGAGTCGATGTAGTCGATTTCTGCCGGACTCCATGCTGTTGGGGTTAGGCGATTTCGTCTTCGTATTTCCTCTTCTGTCGGTTCAGGGAGTGATTTGTTTTCGAGGTTCCGGATTTTTCTTTCTGTTATTTCTTTGTATTGCCAGTATTGCTGTCGTAGTGATTCGTTAGCCTTTTTGAGTATTTTCAGTGCTTCCACGTGTTGTTGACAGTCCTTCCTAGGACATGGCTGGGGTTCGATTTGGCCGCGTTGTTGCCGGGCTTTCTCTCTGTATGGTCTTCTTTCCTCTTCGGTCATCTTTCGCCATGGTTCATCGGTTACAATTTTGAGGGTTTCTATATCGGGTATATGGTGTTTTTTCTGATATTCTAGTGCGAAAATCCAGTATGGCTGGGGTTTACATTTCTTCTTGGGTTTCACTGATTCTTGGTTCATATCTGGGTTTTGTTATTAGGCACAGCAAGAGAAAAAACGTTCGAATTAGAGATTTTAGCGGGTGGTGGTTTATATCGAGGGAGGTTTGAGGCCGGGGTTCGATCTGTAATTAAGCGATTATGATCTTCATTAAGCTGGGATTGTGGTTGATTGGTATGGGAAGTCAACGACATTTTCCATGCTATCGCTGGGGATTGTTGGTATGAGCTCATAATTGGTTCGGGAACTGAAAACCATGCACAGAGTTGTGATCGCAATGATCAGCGCGAGTGCGAGTATTGCACTGCCGATGGCGAGGGCCATGTGCAACATTTGATCAGAGTTGCTGTCGTCTGGCTTCTTTTCAGGATGAAATTTTTCCTTGAATTCTAGCCAGATAGATTCGCCTCCAATGGGCGGTAGATTTGGCCTGAGACAGGCTGTGCTGTCAT
>NW_003804649.1:0-1766 GCF_000255335.2 Galendromus occidentalis
TTTAATATCCTAATGCAATAAATGGTGATTTTTTTTTTAATCGTGGATTTTTGATTTTCGCAGAAGTTGAACTGGCCGTCAACGGGGCGAGCTCAACTCGTGAGGACATTACCTCCATGTCTTCAGTACTGTCGACGCTCGTGGAGACTGGGCTCCTCAGTCGGCTTTTGCCGGCTGAGGAGGTTAAGAATTTTCGTTGGTCGACCATGACGTGTCGAAATTTGGAAAGGCACCAAGTGTGCTTTAGCGTGGTGGAGAACGCGTGCGTTCTCAGATATCAGGGAGCCACTGTTCAACCCCGTGGTGTGATTAAGGCCACCCGGGTGCGATCAAGCTCCCTTGACAAGATCATTTCGGCTCTCGGCACCGTCAGCTTTTGTATTAATAAAAATTGGTATTATGAGACTTAATTTGGATCGTTTTCTCTATGGTGTTTGTCGGTTTTAGGGTATTTCACTGGTAGTAGCCTGCACTGTTGGTTGTTTCTCACTGGTTCAGTGTACCCGAACCCCGAGAGCACTTGCCCCCAGGCAGTCCGTCCAATCCGACATTCGTCATCAAGCGCACCCCGCCCGATCTGCTCCGAATGGTCTTTTAATCTGGCCGTGCGGTTTAGGGTGGCTTTGTTAGAAAACCGTTCTCCGAACGATCTGTTCGCTCAGGGGACTCTGTTCGAGTTTAATTAGTAGGACATGCGTTGTTTGGATTCATTCGGACATGGGTCAGTTTCATGGTTTGAAGGGGAGAGACCCGGACCGTGTTTCGTAGTTTTTCGGTCGTTCATGCTTGGGTTTTTCACTTGATCTCGAGTGCTCTCCGCTCCAGTCACCACTCTTTCCCCCGCTATTGTTTAGTATAAAAGATGTAGTATGTATCTATGTATATAAAAACGTATGTCTGTCTGTCTGTTTGTCTGTTTGTCTGTTTGTCTGTTTGTCTGTTTGTCTGTTTGTCTGTTTGTCTGTTTGTCTGTTTGTCTGTTTGTCTGTTTGTCTGTTTGTCTGTTTGTCTGTTTGTCTGTTTGTCTGTTTGTCTGTTGTCTGTTGTCTGTTGTCTGTTTGTCTGTTGTCTGTTGTCTGTTGTCTGTTTGTCTGTTTGTCTGTTTGTCTGTTTGTCTGTTTGTCTGTTTGTCGGCTGAACCGATCGTCGTGAAAATTTAGGAGCGTGTTCTGGGGGATCTAGCGGTGGTTATAGGGGGGTCAGTTCTCCGATGCGATGAGTCCTTATACCTTAAAAAAATTATTTGAGTGCTCCCCCACGGAAATGCGAAAACTCGGAGAAAAATTGAAAAATCCGAAATACGAAAAATTCCCAAACGCCTGAACCGATCGCCGTGAAAATTCGGGGGTGGGTTCCCGGGAGCTTCAGGAAGGTCATCGGAAGGTCGTCGTTCTCATGTGATGAGTCCTCCTACCATGAGAAAATTATTTGAGTTGTCCTCTCACCGAGAATCAAAAATTTCATCAAGGGAAAGACGGGAATTCGCAGGATTCTTTTTCGGCTGGACCACCATGAGGGAGCGGATTCTCGGGAGCTCCTGAGAAGTCTATCGGGGGTTGCCGTCATCACTGGCCTCTGTCTTTTTACTGATGAATCGCGCTGAAAATCGCTGTAGCCGTGAAGGGTATCGATTTTCCGGAGGACATATCTAATAAAAGCGGGGGCACGGGAAAGTGGGGAACTGGGATTGCGGGGAACCAGGAAAGCGGGGAACCGGGAAAGCGGGGAAACGGGAAGGCGGGGAAACGGGAAAGCGGGGAAACGGG
>NW_003804650.1:0-1025 GCF_000255335.2 Galendromus occidentalis
TGCGGGACGACGGAGGATTCGTTCGGAAAACAACCGAGGTGGAGTTCGGAGAGGAAACGACGGAGACCGTTCCACCATCTGAAAAGATAAATCATGCTTAGTACCAATGCCAATCAAGAAATCTACCTTCAATCCCCCCTATATCCCCCCTTCCCCCCTATAGAATAAAAGCGTAAGCGCCTCGTTTGTGAGCCGTTTTTCGGCTCTTTCTCCTCGCCAACTTCAGCGCACATGTAGTTTGGCGGTTGCAGGATGATGCCCCGGTGTGCAAGTTGATGTTTTTTGTCTTATCCAATGCCCCCCCGCCCACTGATTGTCAAAAAACCCTCATACTTGACCTCGGAACTCATGTGGTACTATGTGGTACTAAGGTACGCTTTGCTCCGATTGTGGTGGCTCCGGTGGCGCGACAAACCGCCGCAATCGCTTCCGTTCTCGCTGATGGGTCTTTCTGGCCCGATTCCGAGAGAATGTCCCCAGAATGTTCTCATTTCCCCCTCTCCGCCTACAGATTGCCGAAAAACCCTTCTTTTTGACTTCGACACTCATGTGCTACCCTGTGGTACTTAGGTAGGTACGCTGTGTCCGATTGTGGTTCGAAAGGCACAAATTTCTCTTTGTTCGGATTTGGTCATCGGTGATGGGGACATATTGTTGGAAACTTGCCCTCTATAGGACAATAACTTTCCATTGTTTACTGTCTAGAATCTTCTCGAAGTTTATGATAAGGATAATTGCACCAACTTGGTTGCCAAGACTCTGATTATTTATGTTTACTGTCACAACATCGTTAACTCTGTACCATTATATTTTCTGGAACTAATTTCCTCTGTACGAGCCTATGGAGCTCTGATGGTATAAAAGCACCTCCGAAATAAACCTCAGACACAGATTCTTCTGTCACACGCAAACCCTGCGTCCTCATTCCTGAGAGCATCTTCCCTACGAGACCTCGCCCCTCGGAGATCATCTGAACCCTGTGCCGAACCAACTCTAAACTCTTGGACCTGGACTCCTACTGACTG
>NW_003804651.1:0-1111 GCF_000255335.2 Galendromus occidentalis
GTCCTTCAGCGGTGACCCCACGATGGGCAATCGTGCCCAAGAGTCTCTTGGCTTCCGTGCGAAATGTGCTGGATCTCGAATCTCGAGCAAGGGATTCGTGGAAACTCCTCGTGATGGACAGTCAAAAGCAGTTGTGCGCAATAAGCAACGAAGCATCAGATGATGATTACAAGTTTTTTTATTCCGAATGAAGGCAAGAACAAATCAGTGGAGATGCTCGGCGACGATGAAGTGGTGGAAGCATAAGTATTGTAGGCAGTATGAGCACATGAAGAAAGTGTTGAGGTTGGAATAGCTACCCTCATTCCTTGTAAGCAAAATGTTCGTTAGAACATCTGTCTCGAGGCCGACCTCGGTTCCGGCCTCTTCTCTCTCCGTAACGATTCTAACGGTAGCGTACCAGATGTCGTCTGGGTTACGACCCCACATCCGGACGCTTGCAACCCCACGAGTTGCATGGGACTGGGAGAGGGTTCAGCTGACTTCACCCTCTAGATATATGTATAAGACCACGCTAACCAGAATAAACTCACTGTGGTGTTCTTACACATCGATTCTGTACTACTCTGACTGCGTTCTCCTTGATCGACCTGAGTGCTGCGTCCTGAACCTAACCTTCGCAACCATTTCGGAACGACAGAAAGATTTATTCGAACATGAGTCGCCCCCGTCGCAACCGTGGACGCCATCCAATTTGAGACAGACCTCAACGGGGATTTTGAAGCGCACGGGCTCTGCTTCAATGTAACCAATTTTTCTCCATGAATATTGGAGGAACGGTCTGAAATCCGGATTGCGGAATTGATTCCAGACTACCTCGAGAATCAGAAGGATATTCTCACGGAGAGAAATACGGAAGTGTGCGTGACGATCTATCACATGGCGATGGATCTGACGCACGGAATCTTTGAAAACCCGAAAGAAATACACGTCACAGGGCTGTGTTGTCCCGGTGGCTCCCGGAGGAATATTTCCGATGATGACCGTTTTGCCATCCGGGACAAGCGATTGAATGCACGCGTGGTCCTTGAAGCTTGTCCAAGAATCAAGTAGCAGTAAGGGCCTATCAGGCATGTCGGTGAAAAAACNCAATTCCTGCAACCATTCCTTG
>NW_003804652.1:0-6971 GCF_000255335.2 Galendromus occidentalis
GGAACTTCGGTAGCCGCCGGATCTTGGTCGTCGGCGAAATCTACCTCTTCGATTCTGATTTAGATTTCGATTGCCACTGATTCTGGTTTGTGCAAGTAGAGCCGAGGCCTGATCTACCTCTCGCTCCTGAACTCTTCTTGCACCTTCTGCCCTGAGGACCTCCTCTAGCAATGTGTAGGTCTTATCAGCCTCAGCTCTTGCTGCCCAAGCAAATCTGAGCGAGTCCCATTCTTTGGGCAGTGACGCAAGAAGTCTCGCATACTTGATATCATTTGCAATGATAAAACTAGTCTCAGTGAGGTTGTTTTGAAGGTTTTTAAACATGGTGAGATTGTCTTCCATCGATTTGTTTTTGAGAAACTTGAAAGACATGAATCTCGAAATAGCTGTATCTTTGACAATGCCAGTTTGGTTTGCGTAATCTTCTCTTGATTCTTTTCATAGATTTCGCTGGCAGTGAGAATTTCGGTTTCACCATAGAAAAGAGTTATGACAAGATTTGGGTGAATAGAGGAATAGAGAATTTGTTTTCCAAGTAGATTTGCTGCCTTAAATTTTCTAACTTGATCCTTTTGAATAGTTGTCCATTCGTTCTTTTGTTCCGTTCCTTTTTCTGGCATTACCAAGATCCCAGCAATAAGATCTGCGACATCTTGATTTTGAGATAAGTAGATAGGGATGAGGGATTTCCAGGCTACGTAGTTCTGTCCATGCTCTTTCAGCGTGACTGGGCATTGTGTCAAGTTCTTTTTATATTCTGGCTCTGGGCATGACATGTCCGGAGTGGACATGTTTGATCCTGGTCTTAGAAAGTAAATGGTTGCTACTTTGTGGATCGTTGAAGAGCTAACTCGTGCTGATAACGTATCCGATATTCACTGGACACTTAAGCAGAGCTCAGTATAATAGAACAGACAGTTGGTGTTACCCAGTATTTATTCCAGTTGTTGCAGTGCCTATATAGGTCCAGAAGAGGTGGAAAGTGGTAAAGAGAAAGAACACTGTCTCCCTCAGTGTATCAGACGGTTACAGGGAACATAGATTCTGAACACAGGCGAGCGCAGAAATGCCCCCGCCGCCAACCTCACCACAGGCCCCGACGCAGGAGAGACAACCTAAAGTCCAGCCGCAGCGACCCGCCGACGTCCCGCACCGCAATCCCCACCACGCGGCCCAGCCGAGGGAATCGCATAGACCAAACGACACCAGCGATCGCCGGCCGCACTTGTGAACTCGCTGCCGCAGACGGTGCGCCTCACCTGTGAGCCATCAAGGTTTTCCCCTGAGGACGACGCCGCACGGTGGGTCAAACAATTCGAGCTGGCGGCAGTCCTCAACGGATGGAGCGACGAGTTTCGGCTGCAAGCAGCCGAACTCTTCATGTCCGGAGTGGCCCTACAATGGACGGAAAACATCAACCAAAGCATCCAAACCTGGAAGGACTTTAAAGTCGCGTTCCTTCGACGCTTCGACATCGGCCGGGTGGCGAAAGCCAAACAACAACTCCGACGCCTGGTCCGTGAGGACAACCAGTCCCTACTGGATCATCTCGAGCACGTCCAGTGGCCGTGCCACCAGGTGGACCCCACGATGCCGGATCAGGAAGTCATCGACTACGTCACAAACACGATCTCGCCGGGCGATTTCGCGAGCTGGCGGCGGCGGAAACCACCCGCTCCCTCGACCGACTTCGCGATTACTTGCAGGAAAGGGCGCGGCACGCGTCGACGTGTAACCAAACGGTCGCACAGCACCGGCCGGCCCCAACAGTGTCGGCGATCCAACGCCCGGCGACCCGAGCCCAGCGCGCACTAAACCGACGTTCAACCGCCAGCGCAGTATGTCGCCCTTTCGGCGAAACTCCATGGGAGACCGAAGAACCTCGGACAACAAGCCGATCTGCAACTATTGCAATCGGGTTGGGCACGTCTTCAAGTACTGTCACGACCGAGAAAACAACGTTCCAGCGGCCCGACCAAACGCAACCGGCACAAGCCGCGCACACAGCCCGGGGAGAACCCCGAACTCTGGAGGACGCCGACGCGAGAACAGCCCACGCCGACAACGAAGCCCCACCGAGCGGCAGTCGGGAAACGAGTATCGCCGTCCGTTCTGAGTTGCCAGAGCGAGAGGCCCGCGGCGATCTGCAACCTGAACGAAACCGGCGCTAAGATTCAAGGGATCGGACCCTGCACGGCCCTGTTAGACTTCGGGGCCGGCGCGTCCTGCGTAAGCGCCGGCGCCGCATTGATCCCCAACAAGAAAACCCCGCTTCGAACTTCGAGTCCAGGACGGCGTCAACCCAATCACGGCGAACGGCGGAAGTCTGGCGAGGGAGTCCATCTGCGCGCTGAGAGTGTCGGTCAATAAACAGGAGTATCGCCCGTATGAATTTGTCGTTGTTCCAGGCTTGTCGGTAGATTTAATACTAGGGGCGGATTTTCTCACAACGTACGGCTGTTGGCTAACCTCTAGAGATAGCAGGTTCGGTTTCGAATTCAAAAACTACAAACATGCGAATGACCCGAATTGTAGAAATGCGTCGAAAAATAATTTTAGCCCATACTGTAACAAGCTAATTTTGAGACCAACGATGCACGCCAGATCACGTCAGAGACTGCTCTTTGCAGCCAGCATTTATTGGAGATGGTGGTTGGAACGCGCTCCCCCTGGGCGCGCCATTATTTAAATCTGTTACATCCTTTCTCTTTTATAATTGACATTATTGTAATTCGAACAATTATTGTCCTTTTATCGATTGATCTGATTTCTTATTCGTTCAGATCTTCGCAGTACTGGTCGTTGAGCTGGTTGTATCCTTTCGGCTGTCGTCCTCTGCGGTGGTGGTATGGTGACGTGATCTGTTCGAACATGGACTTGTGTTCGTCTGGCTGTGGAGCCGCTCGCACTCTCTTGGACGATGTATGATCTCGGCACCGAAAGGACTTCCACTACCCGCCCCTGGGTACCATTGTTTGTCCTTCTGGCTCAAGATCCTCACTCCATCGTTTACTTTGAAGGACGGTCTCGCGCGCGCTGTCCGATCATGATAGAACTTTTGTTTGTCCCTTTCTTTCTTTAGCTCTTCCTGAACTATCTTAGGGTCTTTTACTTGTGGATCTAGCAAGCTTTCATGACAGGGAAGCGTTGTACGCGGTTGTCGTGACATGAGTCGTTGAGCAGGAGAGCCCAATGCCTCGGTCCGGGGAGTCGCTCTGATTTCCAGCAGTGTGTTGTAGAACTGAGGCGTCCCGAACTTGACTTTCATCAGAATCTTCTTCACTTCCTGGACTCCTCTCTCGGCCATCCCATTGGATTTCGCGTACATCGGGCTGCTTGTCGTGTGCTTGATGTCATACTCCTTGAATAGCGCCTTGACTTCGTGGCTTGCGTAATTTGTGCCGTTGTCGGATCGAAACTCTCTCGGATAACCATGTCTTTGGAATACTTCCCAAAGCGCCTTGATTGTCTGTTTCGCACTCAGGTCGCTCAACTGGGTTACCTCGAGAAAGAAACTGTAATGATCCACGATCACCTGGTAGTATTTTCCCTCATGGAAGAGCACATCGGCGCTCACTATCTCCCATGGACGCCGCGGTATCTCACCCTGAATAAGGGGTTCCTTTTGCACTTGTCTATGATGTTGTTGGCATAGATGACACGTTTTGACTTTCCTTTCTATGTCGGCGTTGATTGCTGGCCAGTAAACTGCAGGACGAGCTTTCAATTTCATTTTCTCTATTCCACTGTGACCAGAATGCAATTGTGACAACACCTCTGCTCGCTTGGACTGAGGTACTACGATCCTGTTCGATCGCAGCACCAGACCGTCCTGGCAATGGATCTCTTCTCTGTATGGCCAGTATTGCTGAGCCGGGATCGGTACTAGCTTTTTATCCGATGGCCACCCTCGTTCATATAGATTTTTTAGGGCTGTCAGCGACGCGTCTGCTCGCGTGGCCTCCTCGTAATCCCGATGTCTTTCTTGAGAGATTGCTAGGCTTGCCACCCATTTGACGTGAATATTCGGTTCGACTTGCTCTTTCGGATGGAGTCTTGATAGAAAGTCTGCGACTGGAATTTCTTTCCCGGGCCTGTATGTTACTTTGAGTCCATACCTCTGGAGATTTAACCAGTGCCCCTGTAAGTTGCATGGGACGTTATCGAATGCTTTTTTGAATATGTTCTCAAGGGGTTTATGATCCGTTTCCACGGTTATATCTGGATGACCTCCAAGGTAGTAGCGATACTTTGCACAGCCGTTGACAATGGCGATCATTTCTTTCTCAATTTGCGGTATCTTTTTCTGCGCTTGAGTCAGGGCTTTACTGGAATACGCAACCGGCTTCCCTTCCTGGAAGAGGCATGCACCTACCGCGTACTCCGACGAGTCCACCGATAAAACCACCGGCAGACCCGGATCGAAGTATCGCAGCACTGGTGCTGACACCAAACACCTCTTCAGGCCCTCGAACGCTTCTTGGTGTTGCTGAGTCCATTCAAAGACCACATCATCCTTCACAAGTTGTCTCAGCATTCGCGTTTTTTCCGAGAGACCTTCTACGAATTGGCCGACAAAGTTGACCATTCCCAAGAATCTCTGTATCTCTTTTTTGCTTTGTGGCGCCTCAACTTCCTCTATGATTCGTATGCGTTCAGGATCAATGTGGAAACCTTGCCTAGTTAGGATGTGTCCCAAATACTTCACTGAAGTTTGGGAGAAGTGGCATTTCCCGGGATTTAACACCATGCCAACTCGACTGCATCTTTCGAGAACTTGCTTCACTCGCTCGTCGTGTTCTTCCTTCGTGTTGCCCCACACGATCAGGTCATCAATGTAGGGCACCACCCCAGGCATGTCTCCGAAAAGGTCATCCGTTGCTCTCTGAAACTCATCAGTAGCCGTCAAGATTCCAAATGGGAGTTTCATAAACCTGAATCGTCCCCAGGGCGTTGTGAAGGTGCATAAGTAGGATGAAGCAGTGTCCAGCTTCAGTTGCCAGAATGATTCATTTGCGTCAAGAGTCGTGAAGTATGCAGCTTTGTTGAGTTTGCATTGTATTTGCTCGAATCGTTTTATGGGGTGAGGTCCCCTCCTCAGTGCCCTGTTGAGATGTTGTGGATCGAGGCAAAGCCTGATCTTTCCGTTCGCCTTAGGAACCACGACGATGTTACTCACAAATAGTGTCGGTACGCTGACCTTAGCGATGACACCCTTTTGCAACATTCGACGTAGCTCCTGTTTGACAGAGTCTTCGTACGCAACCGGGATTCTTCGACACGGACTGATGTGTCCCTCACAGTTTTCTTTGAGTCGCAGTTGCACTTCTACTCCCTTGATCTCTCCAACGCCTTGAAAAACCTTTGGAAACCTTTTTATCCACTGGTCGCTCCCCGGATTCTCACTCATTCCTCGAATTCTCTTTATCAAACCGATCGTCTCAGCCGCATCACCACTGATCGTTGGCGCAAGTCCTTCCTTGACTACGTAGAACCTCTCGTAGCACTTTCGTTTCCGGTACGCCAATGGCATTGTGATTGTCTCTCCCGTCGCATGCTCGTCTCCGAAATATGAGATCAATTTCGTTGTTGTTTTCATTCGTTTGACGTTGTGGTTGCTTTGTATGAGCTGCTCTACCAGACAATTTGGCAGAACGCTACACTCAGCTCCTGTGTCAATCACTACCATCACCTTCTCATTTCCGATTTTGACGATTTCTTTCCACTTCGATGTGCTTGCCTTAATTTGGCGCACCGCACACTTCTCGTCCACCATTTTCATTACCGCGTTGATAGCGAACATCTCGGAGCCTTGCTCATCGTATCCATCCTCTACGTCACTGTCTTTACCATCTTCTTGTATCATGAATACCTTCTTTCTTCGATCTTGAGTTCTGAGGTAACATTCTTTTTTGAAATGACCTGGTTTGCCACAAAGGAAACACAGTCTTTCACTTCGGTGGGTTGACGTTTGTTTTTGTCCATAGGCGCGGCCATGTTTGTTATTCCAGCCACCATTCATGCCGGTTGGTCTACGCTGCGGCTGGAAACCAGCAACTGTGCTCTGCTCACTTTCGGCTTTAGAGATCACTGTTTGGCTCCTTTTGCTGCTTTCATGTGACTGACATTTCTCAATGATTCTGTTTAGAGATGCGTCCTTCAATAGCAACTCTCGTTGTAGCTCCTTGTCTTTTAGACCGATGATTAGTTGACTCCGTATCAATCTGTCAATTATTGACACTCCATCCGATACGTCCATGAATCTGCATGCTGTTGCCGCTTGGCGCACACGTCCGAGATACATGTCAAACGATTCACCCTCACGCTGTATGAGACTCCCCCCCCAGAATTTGAAATCCAGGAGCGTTTTCGTCGATTTCTTGGTGCACCTTTTGTCGATTTCCTCCTTGATGTCATTGGCCGACATCGCTGAAACGTCCACACCGAGTCCCTTCAACCACCTTCTTGCTGGTACACCCAAACATGACAGAAATGTTGCCTTGAAGATGGCTTCCCCTTGTTCCTGAAGCCGTGTCACCGTTGTATAGATCTGGAAGTCACTTTTGAAGTCTTTCCAGTTTTCATTTACGTCGGCTGAGTCTACGTCAAGTTGCGGTGGGGGCGTCACGTTCACAATTGTCGTCGATGGCACCAACTGTACCGGATTTGGCAGAATGCCTTGCATTGGGTTTTGCATCATGACTTGTGCTTGTGCCGACGCCTGAGCTTGAGTCTCCGCATGAGTCTGCGCCTGAGCTTGAGCCTGGGTCTGCATCGGGGTTGCCATCGTCGTCACGTTCAGTCGAGCTGGCGTCAAAATTCTTCGATTGGATCCACTTCTTGACACCATGTAACAAGCTAATTTTGAGACCAACGATGCACGCCAGATCACGTCAGAGACTGCTCTTTGCAGCCAGCATTTATTGGAGATGGTGGTTGGAACGCGCTCCCCCTGGGCGCGCCATTATTTA
>NW_003804653.1:0-5266 GCF_000255335.2 Galendromus occidentalis
GGTCAGATCATCATCGAGCGCGAATCCTGACTGGTTCATCTCATAAACGATCTTCTTGTAGTTTAAGAGATTCTCTGACACAGTCGATCCGGGCTGGTATCTGTAGCGCAGGAATTTGGCGACGGACAGGTTCTTCTTGGTGCCGTCTGATTGTTGGAATCTGATCCGGATTCTTCTCCAAATCTCCTGGGCTCCAATGTCCTCTGCGTTGTCCAAGAACAACGTCACAGCCAGGTCGGGGTGGATCGAGTTGATCAGGATGTATCGTGCGGCTCGATTTCCGATGGTGAATTCCTGTTTCTGTTTCTTGCCTTCCTTCGTCTTTGCTTTTTCTGGATCCGGTGGGTTGAGGCGTCCTCGGGTGACATCCCAGGCAAACGGTTCGCCGTCGAGAACCGATGGGATGATGGTCTTCCAGGCGATGTAGTTCTTCCCGTCAGCAGCCAGGATAATGCTGCTAACCACTCTGGGTCGTGGACCGCATGAGGTTGGTTCGTCTTTGTCGCATACCGGGGTGTTTCCGCCGTCGTCGTCCTCGCCAACTTGGACGTAGCCGTAGAGGGGGTTTTCTCTCGAAGTCGAAGGATTGGACATTGTGGATGGACACTTCACTTCGGTTCACGGTATCACTTATCTTTCTGAGCAACTCGTGCTGATAACGGTGAAGAGATATACGTATCTCGTTGATACCTCGGCTAGAATGATCACACGGAATGCTAGAGTCAGTCTTGGGCTCCCCCTTCGCTGGCTGAGGTTTATTGTCCTTATATATAGCGAGTCATAGGAAAGGGTTGAACACAGAAGAACATCCGAATATGGGTCACACTGAAAACACTGTGAACGGGTTAAGTGGTGACCGGTCAGTGACCGTTACAGACTGAGGTCTTCAGTATCTAGAGCGGAAGGTGAAACGGACAATATTCATCAGTCGTCTGATCCACTCGTGAATCCGTTTCGTCACGTTGTGGAAACAGAAGGGAGCTCCGTAAACGAGGAAGTTACTGACATTTCGTTGAAAGGAAGTTCTCGCGATATTCGATGTCACCCGGAAGAATCAAAGCAGCATTCGGACTCTGAGTACTCCGATGCAGACTCAGTAGACTCGAGGCAAGACGCGATTGATTCGAGCTGTGAAGGTGAGGCTGTCTCTGACAGTGGGTTCGATTCCGGAGGCGAAGAAACGTGGCAAACAAGAAGCAGGTTCATTGTATATGTATGTATATTAAGATTTCTCGGAGGCATCCGATAAAGTGAATCATAGCCCTTGATAACGGAGTTACGTAAGTGTGGCTTCAACCCCAGCTTGATAAAGTGGTGTCAGGCGTATCTCACGGACAGAACCTTCAGATGTAGGATACGAGACACCACCTCCTCCCCAGGCAGTTGCCGGTCTGGTGTGCCTCAGGGTTCATGCCTCGGACCAATGCTATGGTCGATCTTCGTTCTCGACCTCGAGGAATATATCCCACCTTCGATCAAGTAAAAACTATTTGCTGATGATGTCAAGATTTATACGGAGATTGCGTCTGATGAAGATTGTGAGGCTCTCCGGCTCGCTTCCGAACACGTCGCCGGTTGAGCAGCAGCCAATCACATCACATGTGTTTATCTGAGCCGAAGTGTATGGTTTTGAAGACTCAGCCCCACCCCCTCATCCACACCCTAAACGGCAACATTCTCAGAGATGCGATCTGCGTCAGAGATCTAGGGGTCCGTGTAGATCCTTCTCTTAAGTTCCGACTCCACACAGCTGAGGTGGTGAAGACTACCAGCTCCATCTGCAACCTAATACTCCGTGCTTTCATCTCCAAGCGGCCGGAATTCTACATGGAGCTCTGTCGAGCGTTTGTCCTCTCGAGACTACTCTACTGTTCGCAAGTCTGGTCACCGCATCTCCTGGTGGACATCGGACTACTCGAGGCATTTCAGAGGCGTTCTGTTGGAAGGGTTGCCGCTCGTTGTGACATTGATCCCATGTCAATTACTCTCGAACCCATCGCCACCCTCCACCGACAGGCTGACCCACGATACTTCTCGAAGCTTGTCAAGAGCAACACTGCTGGATATTTCTTTCGAGTAGAACGCAACCACCGCAGGTCAGGAGTCACTTACTCCTCGAAGGTTATCGCAACAAATAATGCTGTCAACAACATTTTCGCCTGGAGAGTCTCCCGCCAGCTCAGGAATCCGATCTCCTAGGTGTAAATCTTTTCCCTTTCCCTTTTGAAAGGAGGTTATGATGATGTTGATGATGAATAAACATCGTGTCGTTCAAATTGCCGGCTAAGAATCCTTTCTTCACCTCTCCTATGTCCCATTTCGACGCAGAACGATGAATGAAGGTTCAATAGAGCTCCATTGAATCAGTGCTGGCGAGATTGAAGGAGAATTCTCCATCTCGATGCGATACGGCGCGCTCCCCAGACACGAGGCATGGAAGCGTAGGCGTCGCGTCTTGGCGGGGCGTTGACTCGATCCCAGAGGTAACTGGAGAGTGAACAGAGAGCGACAATGTTTTCCAACTCATATCCACCAAAATCTTCAGGTCCTCCTATAATCTCTAGGCGGCGATTCCCACGGATGGAACCAGAGGTGCGATGCTGACTCGACTACCATTCACTAACGTAAGATGTTGAATCGATAGAAGAAGGCGACGTTGGACCCACAGAAGAGGAATCAGAGCTTTCGCTGGCTCGAGCGATTATTCTGCTGTCGATGGATGAGTTTTACAAAGTTGGAGGAATCCGAGTAGAATAAAAATGGAACTCCGTCCCCGATTGATCATAACAAGTTTTTTCTTTTTCCTCATGTTGTGCGGTTGTGAGCTCAGCCCGCTCCCTGTGGTGTTGGAAATGCTCTCAGCAGTCTTCCTCCGCTCCATTTCACTCTCCCAAAACCTCGGAGAGCTGAAAAATTACATGAAACACTTTTGTCCACCTAAAATCCGATTTGGCCCACTGTGGGGCGGCAGTCGGACTCGCCGGCTGCACGTCACTGTCAACAGTCCTCGGCGAAGAGTCGCTTGTCCCTGGCCCGATGGAACATGCACGGCGAAACGTTCTCTGAGGGTTACGTTTTGATGAAGGACCTAGGGTCATTTGAACCCTCTTCGATAATATAAGAGTAAATATAGATGTATGAGAGTGATCAAGAGACACTTGTCTCTTTCCTTGGGTCAACTGTCCCCTGAGATGACTCGCTTCTCTCCGACGATGTGGAACATGCTCGGCGAAAAGCCTTCTAAGAGGTCACGTGATGATGTAGGACCTAGGGTCATTTGAACCCTCTTCGATATTGTATAAGAGTGTTCGAGAGACACTTGTCCCTTTCTCTGGGTCAACTGTCCCCTGAGATGAGTCGCTTCTCTCCGACGATATGGAACATGCTCGGCGAAACGCCTTCCTAAGAGGTCATTTGATGACGTAGGACCTAGGGTCACTTGTCCCCTCTCCCGAAATCTATAAAAGGCGACTGACATGAGACACTGTTACACTTTCTGGATTTGGTTCAACCAGCCTTGCACGGTAAACTTCCTACGTTCCTACGTTGAACACTCAACCCACAGAAAAGTAAGAGAAAAAACATGCAATCGTAGATCGCAGTCCCACATACATATATGCTTCAATTGCCGTAAACTCCCTGATATAACGAATCCCTCGTACAAAGAACCTCCTGAGAACGATCCTTGATCATTACTAAACCTCGTATAAAAAACCCTCGTATAACAAACTTCTCGTATAGCGAATATTTATTTTTATGAACATTCCACGTAATGAACTGCTTACGACGCTAAGCTCACACGGGAGGCTCGTTTCACGCGAAATTCGTGACACCGAAGCCTCGTTATACTCGTGGCTACTCCGCGGAACCAGGGGCTCCTCATATCTGGGACTTTACTCCACACCAATTCGTGAGGGTAGTCATTCGATCAACATGTGATAGTCTTGTATCTCATCAGTTGTATTTCAGGATTTGAGACGATGTCATCGGAAGAGAAATGCAGCGCCTGGAACCTCGTCTTTCCTGCTCAAAGTGTTAACGATGTCCAACGTCAGCGAATCATTGAGAGTCTCCGCGTTCTGACTGCTCCCAACGAGTCGAGAAGACTCGTCACCAGTTTGACCGTATTCTACGAAGAGGCGAAAAGCACGAAGAAAGTCGGAAGAGTCCGGAGGGCTTTTACGTTACTGGAGGCGCATTATCATGCACTAGTTGGAACCTCCGAAGCCACGAAGCATCCGATCTCGCTAACCCGCTGGAAGATACGCCGTCGTCCATCAGCACCGTGAGGTTGCCCGAGAAATGGACGCTGTACATGAGGGCTCTCAAGGACGCGAGGCCCTTCGTGTGGTCGGAAAGCTCAGGGGGCTCGAGTTCGTCGGAGGGACCCAGCCAGCCACACCGTTCCTCTAAGGCTAGGGAGACGCCGAATCGTAGAGTAGCAAGATTGGACAACTTGCTGAAGTTGGTCCTCCCGAGAAACACCGACGCGAACGGAGCCATCAACGATTTGATGCGACAAGACGACGGGACCGCGTCACTTGCCCTCAGCGATTTGAGTTCCATCCGAGCCTTCATCACCACTTACTATCGAGAAGGTCGGTTTGCCCGAGCGCCAGTTGGCCACGATCGTCCGAGTCCTCCGTCAGACTTATTGACAATTACGATGCACGACAACGACGACGGCGAATCGAGCCCTTCAAGCGACCCCTCGAGTGAGCGTACATCTGAAGACGTGGCATCGGTCGCTGTTTTGGGAGCGCCAGCTGGCCTCGATCGTCAAAGTCCCCCGTCAGATCCATTGGCAATCGCGGTGCAGGAAGTTTGCGACGGTGTACCGAGCCCTTCAACGGTCGCTGTCCCGGAAGCCCAGCAAGTTTAAGAGAATTTAGCGTCGAAGAGGTGGACGAAAACTCAGGATCTTCAGAGGTGGGACTCGCGTGCGACACCACCCATAGCATAAAAGTTGTACAATGTAAACGAGATTTCGATGCACTATATGCTCTGTTGGCAACAATGAGGAGCGAAGCACTTTAATAAACTTTGTGATGATATACTTTCCCTTCAAAGCTTGCGATACTTTCTCATCTGGTCGGCCTGGCCATTTGCTTCATGTCGAGATTTCTCATCATGCTATAATGTGGGAATCTATTACCGTTCATTGACGCAGTCGTTGATTGTCCTTCTCCGGTCTCGGAGCTCAGAGTCGAAGTATTCCAAAGGTCGTTCGAACAGTTTTGTCTATTTTTCCTTCTTCGATCGATGT
>NW_003804653.1:5286-10408 GCF_000255335.2 Galendromus occidentalis
ATGAATTTGTATTCCGAGAAAGTGATCGATCGGTTTATACGTAATTTCGAGATGCTGTTTCAAATCGGCTGAGAATTTGAGTATAGATTTCTCAGTACGCCCAGCCAGGATTGCATCATCGACGTATAAGTACACGATTAGCCTGTCTTTCTCATCGCCATAAAAGACACATGGCTCAGATGGACACTGTCTGAGTCCTAGACTGAGTGAGAAGTATGGATTTGATTTTCAAGTGAAAGCAACGGGGGGCTTGGCGACTCCCATAGAGTGCCTTGTTCAACCTGCACACTCGTGAGGTGTTATCCCGAAAGCCATCCGGCTGATCCATATACAATTCTTCTTCAATGTCTGCGGATAAGAAAGCAGACGCAACGTCGAACTGGTAGAGTTCGAGCTTCTCTTTCGCGGCTAGGTTTAGAACGAGTCTGATAGATTCGAAGCGTGACACGGGACTGAAAAGTTCCTTATAATCGATGCCAGCTCGCTGAGCGTATCCTTTGAAAACAATTCTTGCTTTGAATCTTTCGACTCTACCCTCGGCGTTTCGCTTTGCCTTGAAGACCCACCGACAACCTAAGCTTCGGCGTCCAGGTGGGAGTGTGATCGATTTCCACACATTCAATGTTTTCATGCTGTTTATTTCTTCGGTAACCACCAACCTGTCTTCGGTAGGACAGGTTGGTCTTATCCCAGATCTTCTTCACCAACTCTGCCTCTATCACTAGGTCGTGACGGTCATGTAGCCATCCAGCCAGCATGACCGTGGATGCGTACAATCCGCAATTTTCTGATCACCGATACCTTTCCGATGAGGCATAGTGGGTCAGTTTCTCGAGGGCTCGTTGGCAGTGAATCGGATACCTCTCCTGCAGCAGAGGTCGCGAGAGGCTCGTTAAGTAATTGTCAGAATTTGTGATTCCAAGCTTTTTGTGCCCTAGTCAGGAGCTGGCACTGATCGAGAGTAGAGGTTCAGACCGCACGAGAAGTAGTGATGAAATACACAGGGATTGATGGTAGGATACAGGATAGCGGACAGTCGTTTTATTCTTAGTCTACAAGTTCTTATATACGTATTTCTGGAGTAAGGGTTTTAGGAGAGTACCTATGCTTGAGGTTGACCGTATCTATCGAGTTCTGAGATGTGGGGTGCTAATGATTCTAGGAAGCGGATTCGGAGTGCGTATACGAAGCGGGAGATGTGGACGAGGGATTAGATGTACTCGGGGTTCTTAGAAGACGAGGGTCCGGATGAGACGAGGATCCGGAGTTACGAATAGACGAGGATAGATGCTTCTTTGATTAATGAGGGTGAAGTATCGATTGATGTGGGGTCGAACTGAGACGGGGACTGAGATTCACCATCTTCACTGTCGTTCATTTCAACAGTAATGACGTCCCATTTAGGGCCGTCGAGCTGATAGTAACAAAGCACCTGGTGATGGTGCATCTCACTCATCTAGTAGCACTGGGATGAGTTGCCGAAGCAAGGTAACGGTTAGTCTGGGAGAGTTCTGAAGCATTTCTGATCGGTAGTAGATCCTCGGGAAGATGTCGGAAATGCTTCCCCCCTGCTTATTGTTCATGTAGTAGGAGTTTTCTGTCATGGTGGTCACCGTGTGGAGCGCTTGTGTTCACACTCACTACTTCCGAGGCACTTTTGAACGTTTCAGAGCTCTGTGGTCTGAATCGTGACTCTGGAGAGGGTGTGTCTTCTTCGGGGAAGATAACTCCATGGATGCTGTTGTTTTACTTTTTCTTTGGACTGGAGCGATTGGAATCTCTATGTTGTAGAAAACGAGTCGATCCAACTTGTTGTTGTTTCGCTACAGAGATGCGCTGCTAATTTATAACTTCCTATGCGTTCTCGACTTTGTATCATGCCGAGTCCACTCAACCATTACTACATATCATACTTCGAGCAGATCACAGAAGGAATCGGTCAGCGCCACACTCAGACACTCTCGGTTGACAATCAACCCACTATTTCATTGGTAAGTCAAAACCAATATCGTCAGCGAACCAAGCGTATTTCGGTTCGTTATCTCTTCATAAGAGATCTTGTCGAGAGCGGTCGAATTAAAATTCAACACATCCCGACTCAAGATCAGCTCGCAGATATTTTCACCAAGGCCTTAACAAGAGCAACTCTCCAGAAGCTCAGAGGCCTAATTGGTATTTCCGCTCACAAGCAGGAATGAGGTCCAACATCGCAGAACTCCTGATGATCATCGCCGTCAATGAATTGGAGGTCTACTTCGAGTACGAGCGAGACTGCGACGAGGCCAGCCGGTTACGACACCAGAGCTGCGGAATTGAGCAAACTGAAACAGGAAGCTTTATATCATCCTGCTTCAATGCACTGGCTGCTGGTGTTTTACGTGCATCACACACATTGGCTTGCGTAGCACCCCACCATGTGACAGGTGGAAAAGCCACCTGGGACGCGTACAATCAGTGGATTCATACTACAACGCCAGAGTACAACACCGTCTCCTGCATCCTCAACAGTTGTGCCAACAACGGTGGCTTCCACCGCCAAACCAACCACCGAAAGGCCAAGCACTACAAGGTCACCGGCTCCAACACCGGCACCTTCTAATCAAACTTTTTCGGGCTGATCCACACAGCCAAGGTTTAACGTCCCGGGTACTGTTATTCACATTGCTTCCGAGGACGGATCCATTTGTCGCAGACACCTTCAGTGTATGCGTTAGTTACAGAGGAGGCCGCCAGGCGGCGTTCCGTCGACCCTACTGTCAATAGTCAATGACGTCAGCCGCACAGTCGGTCTCCATAATTTAGAGTAGTTCGGTAATCCGAAAGTGATACCTCTGTAAGCCCTTGAGGCAATCATTCATACAATCGATCATGAAATATAATAAAGAGAAAGGGCCTGGGGTCACTCATGGAGCTGGCAATGCGTCGCGCGTCGGTCGGCGCGTCTCTCCCGCAAACATCGTGTGCACGTCGAGACGTGCTGATTGGGGCGCGTGACCTCACTTATCCGAGAGGCTACGCTGAGATAGGAACTAACCGTCCCCGGCTAACCGCACAAGCGAGCTCGAGGAGCAGACCAGGTCAATCTTGACAAAAGTTGCCCAGTGACTCAGTCCACAAACCAAGTGAAGGATTGTTTTCATTGAAGTACGCAACACAATTTGGTGTCAGAAGAAAACTTGATAAGTTCGGAACGCAAGGCGACTCGTGGTGCTACGCATCACTACGAAGATGGCGCTCAAGCTCAGAGAGGGCGCGGACTCAGCAGCATTCGAAGCTGCTCAGGCTGAGAGGAAAAGTGTCCGTCGGCAAGTTACGAAAAAAGCCGCAGCGATCGACACGGTGTACAAATCCGCCGTACCGGTAGACGCCATCCGGCTCGAAGCCGAGGAGAGCGTTATCAGACAGCTTAGGCTTAAACTAGAGTCGCTCAATAAGCAACTCACAGCCATGCTGGCAGTCCCTTCAGACGATTCCGAAGAAAAAAACACGACGAGTATGCAGATCGCATGATGGAATACGAGGAAAAGATCTTCGAAGCCTTAGCAAAGATCGAATTCCTCAGGCAGCAATATAGCCAACCCAACACGGCATCGACGGCTCCCACCAATGCAGCCGTTACGACGATCAAAGACGTCATCGTGAAACAACAGGACAAGATTCCGAAGTTCTCAGGCGACGCAAGAAAGTTCCAGGAATGGTTCGAGCTGTTCGAGTCAGCAGTGTCCACGTGCACTTCTTCATTGGAAAAATTCAAAAGACTAAAATCATCTCTGGTCGGCAATGCCTTGAAACAGATATCTCACCTTCACCTCAAGGAGGAATTCTATCAGACGGCGATTGACATCATCAGGGATGAATACGGAAGCGTCTTTTCGGCTCAATACGCATACGCGGCAGATATCATCATTAATTGCAACTCTAGGAGCTTCAGGAACCCAGATAAGTGGCATGCTTTGATTCCGTCGGTCTCGCAGAATATAAGAGCTCTCAGGACGCTGATAGAGAATTTCGAAGGTGCGGCGGTCATGATTTTGCCAATCATTCTCGACAACCTACCGGGTTCGGTCAAGGACCAATTCCTCAGAATCCATGAAGTTTCTAAGTCAGATGAAGCAAACAAGCAACTGGAGGCATTGATCAAATTTCTGGGGAAGGAAAACAAGATCAAATCGACCCCATCGGCGAGTAGATTTAGCCCTAGTTCGGAGCGTCCCAAGTCCCGCGGCGGAGCCACAGCGAAGGCTGAAGGGTTTCCGAACAGCTCGCAGAAATCCAGAGATAATCATTCATTCTACGGGAATCAAGAGCCCGAGGGAAATCACTCTTGCATATTCTGTGGTCTTAAGAACCATACAACGTTCAAATGCAAGAAGGTCCTCTCCGGCGAGGAGAGATTAGACCTCGTGCAGCGAGCCGGCGCATGCGCGAAGTGTTTGAGACGAAATCATGTAGCTGCGAAATGTCGTCCTGCAAACGAAATAGCAAACACTGCAAAGGCAGTCACAATTCATTGCTCTGCGGAAAGTCCGACGCGAGGGTCACGTCCACCCTGATGAGCGCGACGGGGACGGGAGGCTCAGAAAACCTGCACCTTAGGGATCAGGCTAATATCGCAAGTCGAATTCAGGGCCAGGCTAACCTCGCCACTGGATATGCCTATGTTTCAGTAGGTGCTGGCGCCGAGCTCCGTAGAATACTATTAGACATCGGATCTCAGAAATCGTATATAACAACGAAGCTAGCCAAAGCGCTGGGAGCAAAACCGATGGATCGAGAATACCTCATCAACCACACCCTAGGGGGCCAGGTTTCCGAGGTCCAGGAATATAGGAGCTACGAAATCAAACTCGGTAGCAAATCCAATCCGGAATTCTCAGTCTCGGTAGAATGCCTTGGCATCCCCGTTATCACGAGAACCATTTTCCCTCCGGTGGAGAAATTGGAATACAAGCTAGACTACGCGGATCAAGTAGATAGCCCAAAACATAAAAACATAGACATCCTCATCGGCACGGATCAAATCGGCCGAATTTGGCTAAATGAATCCAAGTCCGAGGGACTACTCATCGCGTTGAATACACGCCTCGGTTGGTTTGTCTTCGGTCGGAAGAACCGCCGTGTA
>NW_003804654.1:0-3645 GCF_000255335.2 Galendromus occidentalis
CGAGCATCTTATAGTCATGGTCGACGGATTGACGAAATTCGTAATGCTTCAGGCAGTACCGACTACTTCGGCTGCAGGCGTTATCAAATTTTTGGAGAAGGCATTCATGACTCATGGGAGGCCAACGAGATTGGTTTCTGATAGAGGAACGGCGTATACGGCTAAGTCATTCGAGGAATTTCTCGCGGCAAATGGGGTTAGGCATGTGCTGATTAGCACGCAGCATCCGCAGAGCAACGGTCAGGTAGAGCGGATTAATAAGGAAGTATCGCGATTGTTGCGATCATTATGCGAAGACCCGGATCGACGAGATTGGGCGAAGCATGTACCGCGAGCTCAGATGATGTTAAATTCGGTAGCATCTAGGAGTACGGGAAAATCTCCATTTGAGGTATTACATGGATATATTCCCAGGCTGGATAATCATTCCCAATTGGTCGAAGAGGTTCAGGATAGGGTATGGACTCCTGCAGCAGAGGTTCAGGAGGAGATAGTCGAAAATCTCAAGAAGGCTCAGAATAGATATGCGTATTATTACGATCAGAAACGCAGTCCTCATTTCGTCAGGCTAGCGATAGGAGATATCGTTGCCGTGAGTCGATTACCCGTCCACACCGGTGAACCAACCAAACTTCAGGCTAAGTTTAGAGGACCGATGATAGTAACCGAAATTCTCCCAAGGGATACCTATAGGCTAGTCCAGCTAGGCGACAAAAAGTACACATGTACGGCGCATTGTTCACAGCTCAGATACTACAGGGTGAACAGCGAAGACGAGGAAGATGCGATCCCGTTCGACGATACGTTTGAGGAAGACGAGCCAGAATTCGTCGATTCGCAGCAGGCAAACATCGAGGGAACGGATCAGGATCAAGATATCGAGGAAACTATAGTCCAAGAATTGGAAGGAGTGGAAGATCCGAATATGATCACGGAATCAACTAGGCTCAAGGAAGGCTCAACGATTCGGAGCGAAGAGGCATCATCACCGATAGAAATTTCATCATCGTCATCAGGATCGTCGGCGGAGATTCAAATCAATGTGAATCCAGCCAGGTATTCAGGCTTGTTAGGAAGAGGTAGAAGGCCAATAACAGATTTAAACACGGCGATAATGGAATCTCCAGGTATATCAGAATTATCAGAGGCAGGCTCTAGTCAGGCTAGGCAGCGTCCGAGAAGAATTACTCGATTCCAAGGAAAATATTCTCAGTGATGTCGAGGACGACATATAGGTAGCGAGACCGAGCGGGTTGGTTAAACAGGCACGGTGTTAAGTTCGGCACGTCTCGAGAGGACAATCAGGTCATCAGACGGCTTATCTAGGACAGGTAACCGTTGAAAAACGTTAGAGGCACTTCCGAAATTCAATCTCGGCGCTGGGATCGAAAAATTATAACCAATCCGAGTGAAGATGACAACTGACGGAGGAAGGACTGCAGCGACGGAAGAGTCATTCGCTCACTGTCGATCAGCAGTACAACAAGGAACTCCAGAAGTGCATCCCATCTCTTCCTAGCTCATCATGGATGCTCGACCAGCGTGTAGAAACTGCGGCGATAACCGGCACCCGACGGGATCGGTCAGATGCAGAGCGCGTACAGTGACGTGCACCGCTTGCCATCAGGTGGGCCATTTTGTCAGGCACTGTGTGCACTACCGAGGGCCTCAAAGAGTTCAGGGTTCGGCACCGATGCAGGAAGAAACACCGCAGGAACAGGCACCGTCGTCGGGAACGACTAGTCGGGAAGACGTGGCGGCCGCAATCCACACCCTCATGACAGCGGAGGCGTCAGGCATGGACGTTCAGGTCCAGGTAACTCTGCACGTTCGGACAGAGCCGGAAGACAGTGGGCCGGCTCCACTGATGAGGATGCCGCTGACGGACCCGGAACGTTGGCAGTGTCCGATATGTATGGACGGGGCGACCAACGCAGTGGTCACTACATGCGGCCACCTGATGTGTTGGCCATGCCTCTACCGTTGGACGGTGGTCAACCCCCGGGGCAACTGCTGCCCAGTATGCCGCTCGGTGATCGAGCCGACGGGCTCCGTTCCGATCTACGGAACTGAGGAGGAGGTAGAGTTACCTCCAGGCTTCCCCAGGCGACCGGAGGGTCTGCACATTCCGTTTGAGGAGCCCTGAGCGTGGAAAAAGAAGAAAAAAATAAAAATAAAAAAAATATTTATGTAAGATGTATCGAGCTAGTGTAATCATTGCATAGTTAGGCAGGTCTATCGCCGTGATAGGTAAGGCCATATAGATCTCTAGGCACTCAGGATTTAGGCACCCAGGCACCAGAAATTGTTAGGTTGATCAGGAGATCAAATTGGTAGCAGTGGTCGAGTGTCAGAAGCAGAGATGTCGTATGGGCACGTTAGATCAAGGTGCACGGGAGACGTAGCGAACGTGCACATAGATAGAGTCTTGTTCTGACTGGCGTAGGCGTCGGTCGTGCTAGTGGTGGGCTCCTCGATCGGTCGAGGCCCCAGGCAGTAGGCTGCCAAGAGAATAAACTTGAGAGTGAACTAGAACGACTTTTCCCTTTTCCGAGTATCCCCACAACACCCCCCGGACCGTTATACGACGACACCGAGACCGTCAGCGAAATAGAGGGAGGAGACGAGATCCGCGCGCGCGAAGCAACAGAGTTTTCCGCCAGGCGGCGCGATTTGCATCGGCGCGGAAAATTGAGGCGGGAAACAGTTGTCTCTCTGATGCGGAATTTGGTTATCAACAGAATTCCGCGGCCTCTCATGAAGTTTCCCCGGAATTCGGGGGGGGGGACTCTCACGGACAGAGGTGTCCGTCGCGTCATCAGTTTGCAGGAAACACTCATACCGCACACTCAGCACACCAAAACAATCAGCACCTTAGAGATTGAGTCGGGAACGGGTGATAGTGAATACTATCATTCCTATTATAAAGCGCGACATCGGGGGGACAAAAATGTTTCCCGATACCGGACATAACTTCCCAACTGGATATTTACCCTGCCCTCATTCGTGAAAGGCCGTCGTCTTTAACGGTTTCACTCGAGAAAGGACGATAAAAGCTTTTCGATCATGCTCTACTTGGCCTCGACTCAAGCTGTGAAGCGTCCCGCAAGAGAGCGTCAATTGCGCATTGGCTCACTGACTGCCTCCCGTCACGTTGGAGGGTCAATCAGTCGATAATAGAATCATCATAATAGAATCATAGATAATAATCTTCTACCCCTCCGCCCAGTGATTGTCGAAAAAACCTCTCTATCGACCACGAAGTTCATGTGGTACTATGTGGTACTGTGGTACGCTGTCCTCCTATTGTGGTTCGAAAGGCACGGTACATGACAACTTATCGCCGACCAACTCATCGCCGAAATCTCAACGCCGAATTCTCAACGCCGGATACCTCAACGCCGAGACAACTCGACGCCGAGACAACTCATCGCCGGACAATTGATCGCCGGTCAACTCAACGCCGAAACTTAGCCTGCTCCGGATGTTCTTTGCGCGAATATGATGCGTTCACCTCAAATCAGATGATGCGTTCCTGCTTCGTCATATTTCATTTCTCACATAACCTTATGACAAGTCTTAAAGTGTAGAATCTGCTAGGACGGCCAGGACCTCGGCAGTGTTCATCGACCTCGTCCGTTAAGG
>NW_003804654.1:3665-16996 GCF_000255335.2 Galendromus occidentalis
GTGTTTAAATTTCCTTCTCTTCTTCATTCAACGCTTCATCGCGCAGGTGGAGTGTGTTTCATTCTTCTTCTGTTCTTCATTCTTAATATTCTGTAGTTCCGTAGAAATTCGCAAATTTTTCAGCGTAGGATTTCGACTCGGTCAGAATGCAGAGAGCTTACAACTTGAGATATCCACGAGATGCGAGGCGTGAGGCGCAAGCGCCTGCGAAAATCCGGCGGCGAACCTTTGAAGACCTTCCGAAAATCTCGAGGATCATGCTCCATCTCTGGAGTGAGGCGGAAAATTCTTTGAGTTGCAATCAGCTCATAGATATTCAAAAGAAACACGCTATGATTGCGAGCCTCACCATAATTCCCGTAAAGCTGCATCGTAGAGAGAACGCCAACACTAAGGTGCTACTCAGGAGACCTGCGGAAAAGAAGTTCCACAACAGCAGAAACTTACTCATACTGTCTGTCGTCCCACCACCCGGGAGTCTCAAGGATGTGCAGTTTGAATCAATGGATTCTTATCTGAGTTTCCTCATCGGCACCTGTGGAAACTGCGCGATTTGCACGAGACCGAATGATTTCGTTTCTCTGAATGACTCACGAGCTCACGCCCAAAGTTATCGACATCGAAAGTATGAATTTTTTGGCAGAAAAGCTCGATTAGTGTTCCCGGAGATGTGACCTTCCATCGCATTATGATTCATTCTCAATAAATCAATAAATTCATTTCGTCGTTTTTCATGAGTTTTTGGAGCCAACGACCTTCTTAGGCCTATCCGAGTCCACCTTCCCAGCGGCGTCGCCTCGGCGCGGCAAGACGAGATGAGTTTTCTTAGCCAACGACTTTCTTGGCCCTATCCAAGTGCTACGTACAGGTGTTTTCTCTCGCATTTACAAAAATGCCCATTCCTAAGGAATCAATTACAAAGTGCGTTTCTCCGTCATTGGAGGCTTCAGCCGACGATACCGCTTCCAGACGGCGAGCCGAAGAGAAGCGAACGCGAGATAAGCTCTACCATCGTCTTCGGAGGACATCTGCGAGAGAAGAGTCATCATTCGATCCCCAGTCCGACAGGAAACGCCAGAAGAAATTCGCCAAGATCCCTCATCGAAACTCTTCAGGTGCCGCCGTAGTTAGTTCTGATCAAGATGAACCGACCTCACGTGAACTCCTTGATGCGAGTTTCACCACAGTTCAAGACCGACCAACGGGCATCCCTCTCACACAAATCGATGGAGAACTCTCCGTTCCAAAGGAGGTTCTTCCTTCGACTTCCAGCGAAGTTCAAAACCAACCAATGCTTGAATCTCAGGTCGTATCCCCCGCACAAATCGACGAAGGACGTGATTCTCGAACGATTCTCGATCAGCAGGCGACCGATACAGACTCCACCACGGACGATATCCATGATCAATCTGAGGCTACTCCTGTAGATGCCATTGCCTTGACCTGCCGCTCGCCACAGAAGCATTTCCTGGGCCCTCTTGCGGTGTCGTGCGCCCACTGTTCGGCGAAACACTTCCACGCGGAGCGTATTTTGCGTCATCGGACTACGTTCACGACATGCTGTAACATAGGTCGAATCACACTGCCGAGATTTCTGGATTTCCCTCAACAATTGCGCGATTTGTTCGTCGCTCCCACAGAAGAAACCCCACAGGACTCGGAACTCAGGGCAAATTTTCTGGCAAATATCCGACACTATAATTCATCACTGGCGATGGCGTCCATGGGGGGCAATATTGAGTCTCTACGCGGTGGCGGGCCGTATTGCTTCCGTCTCCACGGACAAGTCTATCACAATATCGGATCTTTACACCCAGCAGAGGGAAACCCCCCCTCATACGGTCAGCTCTATATTTTAGATACGTCCGAGGCGACGAGACACAGAATGGCTGTGCCTCAGAACGAACGGTGTAGCTCACAATTAATCGACCGATTAGGATCACTGATTGCTGGGTGTAATCCTTACGCGAGATCCTTCACAATGATGCGAGACGTTGAAAACGCAGAGCTTCGTGCTGCTGATTGTGAAAATCGCCCCCGACTGAACTTGAGAATGGTCTTCGATGATGCCCGTCCTAGAGGTTTGGATGGGAGAAGGTATGACGTGCCTACAGCTAACGAAGTGGCGGTCATCTACGTCGGCGAGGATGGAGATGTACCGTCAACTCGTTCTATAGTAATCCATGACAAGAAGGGCCAGATTTATAATATTTCACATTTAGATAAGCGATGCGATCCCTTAACATACCCGCTTTTTTTCCCGACTGGCGAAGATGGCTGGGACCCGACTCTGCAGGATGTGAATGGCAAACGAATTACTCAGAAACAATATTATTCTTCTCTGCTTTCAATCAGAGATACATTCAATCCGATTCTTCGCGGTGGAAAGCTCTTCCAACAATTCGCTGTTGATTCCTTCGTCAAACTAGAACAGAACCGCCTGAATTTCTGTCGTCAAAACCAGACTAAACTGCGAGCCGACACTTACAAGGGTCTCCAGGACTTCATGGCAAGTGAATTGTCGGGCCCGCCAGGACGTCGAATAATTCTTCCTTCCTCATTTATTGGTTCCGCGCGTTACATGCAACAGAACTATCAAGACGCCATGGCAATCGTCGCGAGATTCGGGAAACCAGATTTGTTTATTACAATCACGTGCAATCCCAAATGGCCCGAACTCCACGATAATTTGTTCCCTGGCCAATCGGCGGAACATCGTCCAGACTTGATCGCGAGGGTATTCAAGCTCAAATTAGACGCAATCTTCGATGATATATTGAAAAAAAAAGTGTTTGGCAAAGTCCTGGCCCACGTGATGGTGATTGAATTCCAGAAAAGAGGTTTGCCTCATTGTCATACACTCCTTATTCTTGAAGGAACATACAAACCGCGGACTCCTGACGATGTTGACCGAATATGCTGTGCGGAAATTCCCGACCCAGAATTAGAACCGCAACTTCATGAGGCCGTGAAGAATTTCATGATCCATCGGAATTGTGCGCGATTTAACCCTTCAGCACCGTGTTCGGTGAATGGCGAATGTATGAAAAAATTTCCCAAAGAGCTCCGCGAGGTAACGTTTTCCACCCATGACGGCTACCCTTTCTTGAGGAGGCGGAATAGATTCTCCGCATCGGTCGCCAATAGATCATATGGAGACGAATGGGTTGTACCATACAATCCCTACCTTCTGCTGCGGTATAATTGTCACATAAACGTCGAAATATGCGGAATGATATCATCGGTGAAATATTTGTACAAATATGTTTATAAAGGTGTGGATAGAGCGCTCTTGACCATAGATACCGAAGATGCTGTCGATGAAATCAGCTTACACTTGAATGCGCGATACGTTTGCGCGCCGGAGGCTATGCACAGAATTCAGGGCCACGAATTGCAGCACAAGTCCCACTGTATTTACAGATTAGCCATCCATTTGCCGAACCAGAGGAACCTCGTGTTCGTCGAGGGTCAAGAAGAAAGGGCTGTGCTGAATGCCGAGACCACGTTCTCAACTCTGACAGCCTATTTCCGCCTCAACGAAATTTTCCTCAGAACAGCTGACGACGAGGGTTACATTCCGAACCTTCGCGACTTATTGTATCATCAACTACCGGAACATTTCGTGTTTACTGCCAAACTAGGATGGAAGCCTCGGCAACGAGGTGCTTCCAAGGTCATAGGTCGAATGTTCACTGTTTCCCCCCGGGACTCCGAGAGATATGCCCTTCGGATTCTTTTGTTGAACGTGAAAGCTCCCATATCTTATGAATTTTTGAGGACAGTCGACGGAGTAGTACACAATACGTTCATGGATGCAGCCAAAGCTGCGGGACTTCTGAGCGATGACACGTACTTTCGCAAGAGTCTGCAAGAAGCCGTTCTTTTCCAAAGTCCTGCTCTACTACGGAGTTTCTTTGCCTGTTTGCTCGCCTTTTGCGAAGTTTTCCAAATCCAGGCTTTGTGGGATGAATTCATCGCTCATTTTGTGGAGGATTTCGTGCATAGAGGGAGCACTTATGATGCTGCGGTCGCGTTGGCTTACTATGATGTTGCTGATAAGTTGGCCGCTTTCAATGTCCAATTCGAGACACTCGTCGTACCGCCGGAATGCGGCAGACCTCTGAATGACGGATCCGACGTTGATTTCGATCATTTGATGCATCAAGGGGAGCATATGTATTCGACTCTGAATCAAGCTCAAAAATTGGCTGTTGATGGTATTCTCTCAGCTGATGAGTCCTCTACGTCCTACTTTTTCATTGACGGACCTGGAGGATCGGGGAAGACTTATTTGTACAATACACTCTACAATTTACTCGTGGGTCGCCGAAAAAACGTCCTCTGCGTTGCATGGACTGGCATAGCTGCGAATCTCCTCCCTGGCGGTCGAACCGTGAATTCGGTCTTCAAATTGAACATCCACGATAATAATCGAAGTTCTTCTATGAAGCGCCAGCAAAAGGAAGCTGCCCATTTAGCCAAGTTAGATCTTCTCATCTGGGATGAAATCTCAATGGTCCCGAGGCAAGCATTTGAGGCCGTCGACGCTCTCTTAAGAGATATACGACAAAACGAAGAGCCTTTCGGGGGAATAAAGGTTGTCCTTGGGGGTGACTTCCGGCAAACACTGCCCATCGTGGAAAGGGCTTCTGTCGGGGAAATCATTCAGGCATGCGTGATCAAATCAATTCTATGGTCTCGTTTTTCAAAATACGAACTCACCGAGAACGTGCGAGCGAGAAACAGTGGCAGCGATTGGCATCAGTTCTTGCTTGACGTCGGCGACGGGCATGCGAACGATGAACGCGGAAATGTTACCATTGGACCAGCGATGCTGTGTAGCGGGCGTATCGTTGACGAAATCTTCGGCAGGACAATCGTAGAAGACGCGATGAGCGATCTCGTCGACAGGGCAATTCTAGCTCCCAAGAATCGAGATGTTTCAACGTTGAATAAATTAGTCCTCGATAAAATTACACTCCGAAATCCCGACGATGGAAATATATATAGGAGTATCGACGATATCATGGAAGATTCGCAAGAAGATCGGATGTATTTCACTACTGAGTATCTGAATAGTTTGACTCCACCAGGAATGCCACCCCATGAACTCCATCTCAAGAAGGGAGCTATCGTTATGCTCCTTCGCAATCTGGACATATCGAATGGATTATGCAATGGTACCAGATTCCGAGTGTCAGCGCTAGGTAAATTCGTCGTTAGTTGTCAATTCGTCGCGGGAGCTAGGAAGGGCCAGCTCGTACTGATTCCGAGGATTGATAATTATTGTGATAATCGGCTACCGTTTCGAATGAGAAGACGGCAATTCCCGCTTCAATTGGCATTTGCAATTACAATCAATAAGAGTCAGGGACAAACGTTCAACAAACTAGGCATTTATCTGAATGAAGACGTTTTTTCCCACGGCCAACTTTACGTCGCTTTGTCAAGAGTAAGACAACCGAACCAGTTGCGTATAAAAGCTCCCAAGAATTTTGTCAAAAACATCGTGTACCTAACATCTTCTTGATCAAAAGCCGAAGTTTGAATTCACTATGTAAATAAATGAAATTCGAAATTCGAGCATTGAAACATATGTGGAAGAATGACTCCTGCGCTTGGGAAATTCGTCCTAACGAGGTGCCGCTACCTTGAACCAGCGATTATCCACCTCAACCACGAGCGATTTGCTAATTATTATAATGTTTTTCGTCTCGCGATTCCCCACAGCGTCTTTGACTCTCAAAATCGTGAAGTTCCGTCTAGAGAGCTCAAGCTTCAAAAGCATCGCACCCGGCATGCGGCATGCGGAAGCCGCGAGGGCGCGAAGCGCCCTCACGGCTGGTGTATATAAAAATGCCAATATCGCGGACAATCCGCCATTTTCGTCCAAGACGAGCAGTCCCATTATGATTTGTGATTATGCCATCAAAGTCAATATATAAGCACGGGGGTGCGCTCGCGCGTAGTTAGGTAAGTCCATCAGCGCAGCGCTGGCGGCTGGCGCTTCGCGTCAGCTGTATTCTCTATCAGCCGGTCGCATCACAGAGATGTGAAAAACACAGCAAGCCTAAGTGGCGACAACGGCAGAGAACGCTGACCGAAAACAATCATCAAGCTCACCTCCTCGAGGTAACATCAGGGCTCCTCGAGGAGTCCCGTTTGCGGGTTCAAATCCCTAGTGCTCAGTTCCAAAACATCGACGATTGGAGGTTCGATCCCCCCTCGTCACCATCTCATCATCTCCAGGACATTTTCCATTAGACTGGACATCTCAGGGAGACTGATCGTTTAGCGCAGCGCACCCCATGTGAATCCAACAAGCTCAAAGCTTGTGTCTTCATTCCCCCTTCGAGGCTCAGATCCTCGATTGTGGAGTGCGTTCGCCATAGTAGGGGTTTTCCCTGTGTATCACAACTCGAATACGTTCTCGATTCTCTGCTACTGGTTTATTCTCGGGCACACGCGTCTTGCTCGGACGCCGGCCATTCAAGTACTGACTTCTCCTGACACATGCACGGTATCTCGCTTCGCTACGTTAACGGCATGTTCCTACGCTCCCTACAAGACAGATACCTGAGAGTTTTCATGGCTACACTACACAAGTGCTTGGTCGATTGTCAAGGTATCTCGACAAGATCCCGACTGCGAACGCAATGTCGCCTCGAGTCGCACATGATGCAAAACTAAGTGCTCCTACGACATCTCGGTATTTGATATTCGTCTCAATAAGCTGCTTCAGCTGTCACATCTCTGGGTACTGGGGATGTTTTGCAATTTTTCATCCCGAAACGCTCGAGTAATTCTTGTATATACTTCGATTGATGAATCTGAATCATCCCTCGATCTAGGAGGATTCTCAAGAGCCTTCTCAACTTCCCCGATGGATTCCTTGAGCAGTTTTCCTTCACTTGCTGTAAGCATTAGATCATCAGCAAGAATAATCGCCTCGGCTGATTCGCATAGTACAGACCCGGTGAAGTTTTGTTTAACTTCTCGTTAGAACAACGGCTAGCTTGGACACTTCCATGCAGTGCCTTCTGTAAATCGGTTTTTCGCGAATCTGCGCAGGCGAGTCGGCGAGTCCGTAGACAGGACAAATCGGACACTGGACCTGCCCATGTATGCTCTGAGCGAAGTGTGCTCAAGGTTTTAGACTCCAGACTTATCTGAGGTTGTTGAGGTGATCAAGACGCTCGGGCCCGGCAAGGGCCCGGCAAGGCCCCGGGACCGGACGGCTTCACAGCGCAAACCATCAACAAAAATATTGAGAGCCTGGCGCTTCATCTTCTCGACGTCGAACTGCCGGCCCTGGTTGCGCTGGCGGCCCTCTGTTTTCCGCCTCAGCGACGGGACGGTCTCCCCAGAAAAACGGGTCGCCGTCGTCGTCGTCGCTGGACTCCTCTTGGTTGATCACCACCATTATCGGATTCTCCTCTCGGCTGTCCCCGCGCTGTTCCTTCTGAACCACCGGCGGCATGTCTCTTGGGCTGGGACAATCGACTCTCAAGCGTCCGGTTCCACCGCACCGGAAACAAACTCTTGCTGGACAGTTTCTCTCAAAGTATCCTACCTCATTGCACGATCGACTCGTCCTTCTTCTTGCACAGCAATATGGCGTCCCCGTCTCATGCCGATTGTCCAGGCAGTCCGCGCACACGCTCATTGTCGACCTCCTCGTAGCACACCACACGTTGAAAAGACCGCTGCTCTGTTCGATGCGAGCCTTCCGACCTCTTTTTCCATTGGGGGTGTCTTCTTTCCGTCGATCTCAGGGAGCATCGCCCGCTCGCTCTGCCGTCGCTACCTTCTAGTTGTCCTTTGACGTCCCTTTTCTGCTGCCTACCAGCACACTACCACCTATATATTTTTCTCTGATTCATTATCTATTCCTAATTTCCTTCTTGCTTTCTCCGCCTAACCATTTACTTAGTATATTTGCCTCGGAAATGCACTGTTCGCTTCGGCCAAACTCTTGCTCCACCCTCTTTTCGTCGTTCTCGAGCTTCTCTCCCCGTCAGCGGTGTAACCTCAACTTTTTGGTGATTTCGGACCCCTTCGCTTCTTGATTTCGGCGCCCCGTCTTTTCTAGAATCGTCACTTGATTCCTCCCTGACCGCCTTTGTTGTTTGTCTGATCTTCGACTCCGTCTCCTCTGCTTGGATCGACATGTTCAGACCCTCGAAACGTTGTGTCAACTCGTCGACTCGAATGTCCTCTTGCTCACCGTGCTCGATGTTCTCCTCCATCAGCGACTGATTCGATGCCTCCGCCCGTTGAATATTCTCTGGAATGCTGACCGGTAGTGATTTATGGATCCTCGATCGGGGAGATTTTCTTGATGGGATTCGCGATTTCCAAGGAGCTCGGTGACCATTTCTTCAGGGGGAAATCGCCCTCCGTGGAGATGACTGATAGGAGCTTGATTCGGTGTTTTACTTCACTGATCGTGGACCTTCCCGATACGACGTCGTCCATGTAGAAGTGATTCATGATTTCCTCGCGGAAGGGCGCGTCATCTGGGTAGTCCCTCATTGCTGACTCGAGGTGGAATCTGATTCCTCGATAGTTCTAGGAACGGTGAGCAGGTTAAACCGAAATCCAGCCTGGCTGCGTAGAACTCCAGGATTCTGGCGGAACTGTTGGCGCTGATGCCCAAGGGCCAGAGAAATCTCAGGAACTTCTTGTCGCTGTCGGCGGTCCTGAATCAGAGGAACGCTTTCTCGATGTCCGCCGTGAAGGCGTATTTGTACTGCCGGAACTTGAGTAAGACTTTCGTGATTTCCGGAAGTAGGTTGATACCGCAGTGGAGGACGTCGTTGAGACCGGCTTCGTGGGTGCGCCTGGCGCCGGCGTCTTTCACCACTCTGGTTTTCAGCCCCAGAGGGGAATCTGGTTTCGCTTCGGAGACCGCTTGAATGGCTAGACAGCGGGACAGTTGACCTGTCTTCTTTGGTTGAACTTTCTCTGCGAATCCGGCCTCTACGTAGCCCTTGACTTCGTCATCGACCGCCTTCAATTTGATTGGATCTTTCTTGAGCTTCTCCAAGAAGGAGTGGAGGCGCGATCTGGCGAGATTTTGATAGTCACCTAGTGACCTGATGTTCGACTTGAATGGTAGTTTGAGGACGTATCTTCCATTTTCGTCCCGGAAGCTGGTTTCCCTGAAATGGTCGATGAGTGCCTTGTTGAGGCTGTCTTCTTCTTCTTGTGATTCTTCTCTGAGATCGTCGTCGAAACCGACGTCTTCGGATCGCCATAGGAATTGAAGATCCTTCATTGTTTGAGCTGCTTTTTCGTCGGGTTTATCCTTCGGTGGATCTGACTCTGGTATGACGAGCTGCTTGTTCTGATTAGCTGGTAGAATCGAAGCGGGTTGAATGGTATCGAATCCAAAGAAGCGAGTGAGTGGAGATTCGAAAGTGGATGCTCGCTGCGAGCCTCCGAACACGTAGCCGAAAATTGAATTGAAGGCGAACGTATCGTTGAAGGACTGTGGGTCTGCAAAGTCGATCCTCGTGAAGTGATCTTGACCCAGGAGGACATCCACCGATCCGATTCTTTCCGAATACTATCGCGGACGTTCCCCGAGCTTTCGGTCTCCTTATAAACTGATCATGATAATGGTGCAAAATAACAACAATATCGTTTGACTTAACTCTGCGATCCCGAAGGCATTAATCAAGTAGCTCGCAACTAAGCATGAGGTGTAGAGACAAGGCGGTTTGACCGACCGAACCAAAACATTAGCATAGCTATCGCTGGCCGCGAACCTCTCTATGTGTTTCCCCCATGTTGCGCAACCTGCCACCGAGGGGCTGTTCGTCACACTCCCCCCCGAGACCATACCGTCGATGGATCATGTTGGCGCCTTTTTTCCAAATTATGCCCTCTCCTTTCTCTGCTTTCTGGGAGGCGATCTCAAGCGCGCGTCCTTTCACTTCGCCGTCGCCTCGTCTGTGCGTCTCGAGACCGCTTCTCGTCTTTAGTGATGAATACCTCCTCCCGCGAATGGAACACTTCGCCAATGGGCCTCTATTCGGAAGCCCTCGAAGAAGTGGAACGGGAGCTCGGCCATTGGCTTCGTTGCGGCGCGACGACCGTGGCCAAGCTTGCCAGGCTCGGCCTTACCGAGGAGGAACGGGCTCCCTTCCGGGCAGCCTCGCGTACGGGGCTGTCCGCCCACCTCTCTTAACGTTCCTCCCGCAGCCCGGGTGTTCATCACAGCGTGATGTTCAGTCTTTGTTCTTTCTCTCTCACCAAAATGTGGTCTTATATAATTTTTTCTCTTTGTTGTGTTGACTCAATTTTGATTGTTATGCAGGTACGCCGTCCCGTCCGCGTGGCACGCTGAAGATTATCTATGCATGCTGCGTGTCACTGCTCGGCATTGGCCCCGGGGATTGACTGTTCCCACAGGAACTCCGCGGGGGACGCTGGTTCTCCCGGAACCTGCCCCTACCGTGCAGGGCAGCGTCGAAGTTGTTTCCCGGCGCAGTCATCGGGAGTACCGGCGGCGCCATGAGCGAGACCCCCGCGTCCCGGTCCGCACTCCCCCGTTTCCCCACTTTCCCGTCTTCCTCACTTTCCCGTTTCCCCACTTTTCCGTTCCCCTTTTTCCCGCTTCCCGCTTTCCCGTTCCCCACTTTCTCATTCCCCCGCTTTCCCGTTTCCCCCTGCCCCCACTTTTATTCCATACCATATGTTCCCTGGGAAATCCATACCCTTCACGGCTACAGCAATTTTCTGCGAGATTCATTAGCAGAAAGTAGAAAAACAGAGGCCAATGATGACGGCAACCCCGATAGCCCCGGGAACCCACCCCTGAATTTTTGCGGCGATCGGTTCAGGCGTTTGCGAATTTTGCGAATTTCGGATTTTTCAAATTTTTTCCGAGTTTTCGAATTTTCGTGGGTGGAGCACTCAAATAATTTTTTAAAGGTAGAAGGACTCATCGCATCGGGGAACTGACCCCCCTATAACCACCGCTAGATCTCCCAGAACACGCTCCTGAATTTTCAGGACGATCGGTTCAGCCGTTTTCGAGTCTATAGGGTACCCCGGACATACAAACAGACAGACAGACATACGTTTTTATATAGATAGATAGATAGATATTTTCTTGATTGGTCTGATGAATATTTGTACCCGAGCCGTCTTGACTGTGCATGAGCGAGCTTTCTTTGGTTTCATGTGCTCTGGGAATCCTATTACTCGACATAGCGGCCACAGAGCTCTGTTGTGGTTCGTGTCCTCTAGAAGACACACGTCTCCGATTTTCAATGGCCGAGCCTCCACCGAAAGTCTGTTGTGGGCTGTTCTCAGGAATTGAAGATATTCGTTTCCAAATTTTTCTCCAGTTGTTGAGGTACAAGTTTTGTATAAGATAGCTGTAACATGTTTGTGGGACTCCATCAGCCACTTGGCCAGGGCTGTTCTGGATAGACTTCTTACGTCAGTCAAAGAAGTAACTTAAGTGTGGCAAGGACTAACCCTGATCCGAAGACTGACCGCTTCGGATCAGCACTGTGTGAGCTAACGCTTTCCATTGGGTATAAATACTGCTAATGAAGGAGAGCTCGGGAGGGAGCTACACGATTCCTAACCGGATCGCTCTCCAATTCAATATGCCGTGATCTTCTAGGTTCACAGTGTATCTCACAGATCTAACGTCCAGCCGACTGATACCTGGCGGGTCCTATCCTAATTATAATCCATTACGTTATCAGCACGATGCAACCCGTGGACGTTATCGATCGTACAAGTGCACTGTTAAACCTCAAGTGTGTGACTCTGTTATGAATAGTGATTCATCAGTCATCTAACACAAGGAGATTCCACCAGCCCTTCCGCGGCAAGAGTGGCATAGGCGACGACATGCCCGGGCACTCAGCAAGAAGAGTTGGCAATCTTTCGGAAGAAAGCAGCAAGGATGATAAGGACGCAGGGGAAAGGTCCCGGAGACTTCAGATTGACTTCGTGTCATTCAGGCGTCGAGTGAGTGATTCAGTACTCGACGGACCCAACAACATGCAATGGCAAGTTTCAACCTCCATGGATTCGGATGCAGATCCATCCGCCCCTAATATAACCACACAGAAGTTTGTTCCACCGCGACATGGTAAAGGAACTCGAGAATTCAGCTTCAATGGGAACATCATACAACAAACGAAATTGGCACCCTACTCGTGACGCTTCGACCTGTTTCGGAGCTTCTCCTGATCTCTGAAAATGCTGAGACCTCAATTATCATCGCCAAGCGGAGACTCCCCGTCACTTTCATCCTCGTACACTCTGTACCATTTCAGATGGGAACAGTGCGCAGTACATATATATTGCTTTTCGGCCCCCATCTGAGCGAGCCGATATGTGTCCTTCGGTAGAATCTCCGTGATCACCATCGGTCCCCTGTACTTTGGTTGCAACTTTGGTGGTAACGCCGTTAGTTACGGAAGCCGCCTCACTAATACGATATCCCCGATCTCATTTCGCCGCCAATGTGGTTTCCTTTTCTTATCGTAATCCTCCGCATATTTCGCTCGATTCCTAATGATCGTCTCCCGAATCTCCTTCTGAATTTCCTCTGCCGGCGTCCATACCGTCTCTTGTTCTTGTAAAACCAACCCCGAAAAATTATCTATCTCAGAAGATAGCCATGTAATGCCTCGAAAGGCGACCCCCTGTCCCCCTCGCTGGTGCTCTATTCATGTGCATCTGTGCCACCTGAATATGTTTCCCCCAATCTGACTTATTCGGGTTCTCGCTTAATGTTCGTAGTAGTCTCGCTACTTCTATGTTCAACCACTCTACCTGACCCTTTGATTGTGGCCTCTGGGTCGAGATCGGAATATGTCGAACCCCCATCGCGCTCAGAAATTCCTCCGTTGATTTCGCCGTGAACGCCGTTCCCCAATCTGACACTAGCCACATCGGTGTTCCATATGTTCTAAATGTCTGAGTCAGGAACTCGATTACAGCCGCCGCGTTTGTTGTTTTTACCGCCTCCAGTAATACGTAATTTGTCAAACCGTCCACCAGCACGATGATATGTTATTTCTCTTTCGACTTCGGAAGAGGGCCTTAAAGGTCTATATGCACCCGCTCGAACGGTCGTCGTTCCGGACGAATTGGATTCAGCATTCCCTCCTGTCTTCCAACCGCCGCGTCGCCTTATTGAACAGACACTCCATACACGATTGGATATAATGAGCGGGGAAACGGGAAAGCGGGGAAACGGGAAAGCGGGGAAACGGGGAAAGCGGGGTAACGGGAAAGCGGGAAACGGGGAAAGCGGGGAGAACATATGGACTAAAAGCGAGGGTACGGGA
>NW_003804655.1:0-3648 GCF_000255335.2 Galendromus occidentalis
CGTCAACTCGGCCTCGGCGACAGCTCGGCCACTACGACAACTCGGCCACTACGACAGCTCGGCCACTACGACAACTCGGCCACTACGACAACCCGGCCTCAGCGACAACTCGGCCTCCACGACAACTGGGCCACTACGACAACTCGGCCACCATGGAGACTCCTTCTTTATAGAATCGGAGAATGACTGAATGAAAAGACTTTCTGAAAGAATCAAGGTGACTCGGTATGCCTTGTCTCTTCTCACAAGCGTCGGAAGAACGCGTCACTTGGTTTTTATGAAATCCTCTCACACAATCTTCGGAGGAAACTTGAATTGACTGGAATGTACTGTATGTACAGATTGACAACGTTGAGGGATTTCCGCTTCAAGGGTTCATTTTGTAGGTATGGGCGATGCCCCTCAAAGTCTCGCTTAAGGTATTGGTGTTTACGTTTTCTAGGATACGTAGAATTCTTCGGTCATTCTCAGCATACTTGTTCTTCTTCCCATCAGCGGCGTACCCGGCAATATAACGCTCCAAATCGGCGTCCTTGCTCTGTTGCACAGAACGGATTCCGTCAATGAATTTGAGCATCCCCGGGTGCTCGACACGGAACTGGCGCTGAAGACTGCGATGGGCCGCTTCCGCGTAGTTGTTCGTCCGGGATTCCCCTCGAAGCGAGCGCTCGTAGACGGTCCACATGGAAACCGGGAACAACGGGTTCCGGCGTGTCAGAGATCCATCGCCGCGAGCCTGGAGACGTCCGATATAATTGTCTTCGAAGTAATCCAGGACTGTCTGTAATTCCTCTGGCAAATCACTGCGGAGCTCGCGGAGCGCGACCTCCAGTCTTTCTGGGGGAATGAACGCGAGCGCCGAGATCATCTTTGCCTTGAGCTCGAAATCCGGTTCGTTACGATATCTTCTGCTCAAACCGTGAGCCGCGACTTGCTTCTTCATGTTTTGCACAAGATGAAAGAAGCATCCCTGAATCTGAGCATCGGGGAAGTAGGCGCTGAACGCGTTCATCAGGCCCTTTTCAAAATCTACGGAAACGCTCGTCGGGTTGAAGGCCGGCCATCCGAGTGTTAACATATCGAGCATCTAGCAGAGAAGCGAATGACGGGTTAGTTAAGGGGCTTAAGAATATAGGACAAGGCGACATTCTCAACTGCTACCGTCAGCTCAAACTTAATCTACGTTATCTTCTTTCTAGAAATTACCTTGCAATACGATTCTTCCGACTTATTCGGCAGAAGAGCGTAGCAAATCGGGGTCACGCATCCTGGACGTTCCGCAAGGATCACGAAGACTTGGGCGAACTCATTCGGGGCCAAACTAAAGGTCCCGTCACAGTAGATTTTCGAAACTCCCCCGATCCAGGAGGCCACCGTTTCTCTGCCGAAGAGGAAGATCCTGTTGGGATCGTCGGATCCCGAGTCACCGAGCAAGAACCGTTCCACAATCCCGGGGCTACTTTCATACACTCGATATTCTTCAGGGATGACGATATCCCGACGATCCGTGTAGTGCACCGAAGGTATTCCGACACGATTGCGAATTCTTTGTATCGTCCTTGTCAGCGATTTATTGCTCTCGATGCTCCCCTTGGCAGCCAGCGACGAAGTAGCACGTATCTTGTTGATGATCTGCTGCGGTGCTTCTAGAGTCTCCACCGCTCGACGTTTCATCGCTACCTTCTTCTGTTGGACTTCTATAGCTGCTGAACTCGGCATGTCAGTGTGAGCGCCTTTGATCGTGATCTCCCCAGTTCTAACAGACCTATGAACGCGGGCCGTGCACTTCTGACTTTTGCTGGCCTTGTATTGACAGCGCCAGAACTCTGTCTGTTGATCCTTACTCCTTTGCGCGAACACGTACAGATACCCGTCGTGGGCCAGTCTCTCTTTTCCTCGCTGACTTTCGACGGAAACTGACATCCTGATTCCTGTCTTCGCGGAGATGTTTCAGTCCGATGCCAGGCGTGGGATCCGTTCGGAAAGTCTTCGGATGCCTCGTGGTAAACATGCTGCACGTACGAGCAACGACGATAGCAACAACACCGACTACATTCTAGCACGACAGGCGGCGACTCTAAATACGGTCTTTCGGTCTAATGAGGTCTAAAGCTTCCCAGACCGTCTGTGGATGAGGGGAAGTGCCGAAGTGTTCTATGATTCTCCGAGGTCCGAGTGCAGTCAGGCGGGGCGTTCGGGCTTTCCAGGATGGATCAAAAGGGGCAGATTCTCGGAGAAAGCCGGAGCGCGGGTTTACGTGCAATTCTATAAAAAAGGAGTCTCTATGGTGGCCGAGTTGTCGTGGTGGCCCAGTTGTCGTGGAGGCCGAGTTGTCGCTGAGGCCGGGTTGTCGTAGTGGCCGAGTTGTCGTAGTGGCCGAGCTGTCGTAGTGGCCGAGTTGTCGTAGTGGCCGAGTTGTCGCCGAGGCCGAGTTGTCGTGGACCGCTAACCAGGAGGGCGGCGGCGCCCGCCACAGCAGCCGCTGGGGCACGAGTTCCGAGGCCGGGGGCCGAGCACACTCCCCGTAAAGGGAGCGGCTCAGCCGACGGTAGGGCTCTCGCTCCAGGAGCACCATCGACCCCCAGACCAATTTCGAAAGCCGATTGACCTGGGCGACACTATACTCCGCAAGTGCGGGATAGTGCCGGCACAGCTGAAGAACAGAAATGAAAAAAAAAATTAGCAATGCAACGAAATCCCAGGCAAACCTTTCAGCTCTTCAGAAACTAAATTCAAATGCCGTCGAACTATAACTCACCTCGGCTTCGAAAAGGCCTCGGGGCGAATGCGGGTAGGGGGTCGCCGGCCTCTTGGGCCTCTTGGTATTCTGGGCATCGTGGCTGCCTGGGGCCCGAGGGGAAGTCATGGATAAAGATGCGTCTCGAATCGATGTCGAAAGAAAAAGTGAGCCTCAGAGCGCGCGGGACCGACGATCTCGACAGGCCACCAGGGGGCGACATGAAAATTTAAATGATGCGCGGGAATGTTCCAGGAATTGTCAAACCCCACTCTGACAATTCGGCGGGGGACTGTCACGAACAGGACCAGGTCCGTTGCGTCATCATCAACCACTTATTACTCCCACCACACTATTCCGACCATATTACACTCTATTCCAATCACATCACACATCCCAACACACACTCCCTGAGAGAGGCCAGGTAATCGCCAAGGGTAATCTTACTATACAGTTAATCTAAGGGGTTCCTCCCCTTCCTTCCCATGTGTATATTCCATATCCATTATTCTTATGTCGTTCGTTATCTCCTAAGTTAAATCATCTCAGTCAGAGGTAAATAAATAAGACTCAGAGTCGGTAGCGCACTTGGGGATTCGCGCCGTCAGCGGCGGCGCGTATCAATAGCGAACTCTTCTCGGAACAACTCTCTGGCCACGGAGGGCGCGACAGTCTCTCCAACAGCTGACTGTCAGCGGCGCTGTCAGTGGCCGGAACTGTGACGTCAGACGTCAGTAGCAACCTCGATATCAGTAGCGCCTGATCACGCTCAGCGCTCCCCGATATTTCTCAGGACTCAGGGTTCAAATCCCTGATCCCGGTTTGCGAAGAGATAGGTCTGGGTCACGCCCCGCTATCTAATCCATTCCCCCTCAAGTGCGTGCAGACTTAGAGTCATTTCTAGTGAATCC
>NW_003804656.1:0-1026 GCF_000255335.2 Galendromus occidentalis
TACCTTGACAGTCGCAGATGAACATGTAAATTCGAATCTGCCAATATGTGGGTCACATTTCACGTGAAAGGCTCCGCTCAGATTGGCAATTCTGGGAGGGGAGAAGGGACGGGACCAGCGATAGTCTCCAATTTCCATCACAGTGAGGGGAGCTCAGCCCTCGTGCCTAAAGACCATCGGCGATAAACGTCCGAATGTCTCCATGTGAATCTCTCGCACACTGGAGGACGATTCTAGTCAGTTGGTGGGCGAGCCAGGGTCTAAATTTCCTATTCGTAGACGAGCTTCCGCAAGCTCATTTTCTGAATCTGGTCGCAGTGTCGAAGCAGTACAAGCGGAAACGATTCCGTCATATGTCTTGCGACTGTCAACAAGTCCATTGCAGAGTCTCTTTCGTTCCAAATAAATGAAGAGCTTTTCTCAGATCAATGAATCCTCATTTCCGGTCCCATTCCGAACCGTGGCAAAAGCGATAAACCTCTCGGATGCACTCCAATGCGGAGAACGCCTAGAGCACCGCTCGTGTAGGATCTCGAGGAGCATAGGTGTAGCGTTTATCGCTAGATAGTCCGGATCCGACGCTTCGTCAACTTTCAAAATTCAAAATTCACTTCGTCAACATCCCTCTCTGCACTGGAAGTCGATCGACCGCAAAGGAATACGGTTTGCATCACAGATTCGCTAGATAGGTGTGATATTTAGACGGAAATAGGTGTGGCGCGAAGATGATTTCCGAGGCGGGGATAATTATCTAAAATTTTTCCCGAGGGCAAGATCCTAGATCCCGGCAGTCTTGCGCATATTGGCATCCTCGGTGATCAATGAGAATCTTGAGATTGAACAAGGTCGATATGAATGTGGATCATTCCACCGTATTTATTGTGCTCGATGTAGCCTACGGCTCCTCCGTCGCTATCTCTCGTCCCGAAGCAACCGCATGGGAATCTCTTAAGTTATCACTTATCTTATCTATTATATCACAGATTACGGTATGGTTAGGGGCTGATCCCCGAACTTGTCGCTTCT
>NW_003804657.1:0-1035 GCF_000255335.2 Galendromus occidentalis
GGGAATCTCCGGAGACAAGCAGCTCTTGGCTGGAGAAGGTAGCCTCGCGGGCATACCAGAGCTCTCTAACAAATGAGTCCAATCTCTCTCGACGGAAGAGAAGAGTTGAGCTTCTCGAAGCTCACGGGAAAAAGCTTAGTGGTGGATGAAGTGTCCTCTGCGGGGAAGACACAAGGAAGCAAAAGGTGCGCCGAGCGGTGGTGTGAAAGCGAGTGAGATTTTATTTTAGCTTCGTTCACTCCTCGATAGAGTTGGGCGGAATGGCGGGAACACAACCGTGGCAGATGAAGTCGATCCGTTTCGGAACCTTCCCTTGGAATTGACAAACCCTGACGGCCCGAACCTACGCCAGAAATTCGTCCGCGGCTCCCCCAGAAAAGTCTCGCGGCTCCTAGGGGAGCCGCGGCTCCCAGGTTCGGCGGCTCCCCCAGAAAAGTCCCGCGGCTCCTAGGGGAGCCGCGGCTCCCAGGTTGGGAACCGCTGCTCTAGAAGGATGAGCTGCGGCAGTGCGAATATGCAGAGCCCTGCCAGAGATCGGCATCTCGGTAGGAACGATGCGCTGCCACTCTCGTCGATAGCTGAAATCCATCCTCGGGGGAGACGTCGTGATAGATCTTCGGTACTCCTGTACCACCACACGTCGAGATGGATATCCAGACTCAGCTGAACTTGGCTGATACGGATGACGTTTGTAGAAAGGAGAAACAGTCAGTCCGGATGAGCGGAAGACAGGCCTGGATGTTGTGGAGGTAGTTGTCGACGAAGTAGGAACAAAAGTGGAAGTCGATGTAGCAACGGAGCTGCTTGGAGTTGTGGACGAAACAACCGGAGCTTCGGAAACCTTCTCCGCGGTGTCCTCAGCGGCGGAACTCAGAAACTGAAAAGGTTCCGCCTCCATGTGCGAACGCTTCGTCATGTTCGCTGAGTGAAGCTGACTCGGCTCGAAATAACCCGAGTGAATAGCTGAGAAAGAATGGAAATTTTCTGTAACCCCTTACGTGAGCCACACTGATGCTCAGTAACTTTTCGTGAATC
>NW_003804658.1:0-1012 GCF_000255335.2 Galendromus occidentalis
CTGAACTTGGCTGATACGGATGACGTTTGTAGAAAGGAGAAACAGTCAGTCCGGATGATCGAAAGACAGGCCTGGATGTTGTGGAGGTAGTTGTCGACGAAGTAGGAACAAAAGTGGAAGTCGATCTAGCAACGAAGCTGCTTGGAGTTGTGGACGAAACAACCGGAGCTTCGGAAACCTTCTCCGCGGTGTCCTCAGCGGTGGAATTCAGAAAGTGGAAAGGTTCCGCCTCCATGTGCGAACGCTTCGTCATGTTCGCTGAGTGAAGCTGATTCGGCTCGAAATAACCCGAGTGAATCGCTGAGAAAGAACGGAAATTTTCTATAACCCCTTACGTGAGCCACACTGATGCTCAGTAACTTTTCGTGAATCCCAGAAAATAACTTACTCATCAGAACTCCTGGAAAGAAGATAGCTACCACCAGAAATCCAACCGTGTTGGACGAGCTAGAACAGCGCTTCACTGGGAACACCATTGTCGGTCGAGATTTGAATGTGTACTGACTGAAACTAAATCGATCTACTCGCGCGGAATAGCTGTTTGTGTTGACCCTCGACAACTCTTCTCGAAGACTTTAAAGAGCCGACAAGAGTATCAATAACATTTGGGGATTGCTGGGAAATGATCAACGACGCAGATCAACGACTAGCCATAATTATAGCCTGAGAACACCAGAACTGGCGTCAATGGGTTCAAATCAAAAAGCCTTGATTGCGCAAAAAAAGGTTTTCCTCGTCTATTCCACACACATATCTAGATCCCCCTTGGCGCATACTCCGATCGCGGCGCTCAAGCGAGGATCTTGAAGGGTGCAGGAAGCCTCTCTCGGTACAGGGGCATCCGATCTCAGCAGGGCGCATTTGCACTCGGCACCAGACCGACAAATCCAGAGACCGTCGCCGCGCACGCGGGCGAAACCGTTCAGATCCAGCACTGTAGCCGGGGTACGCAACAAACCCGCACCGGTTGTCTCATTCGTCCCGGGCTCTAGGAATACAAAATGAGTGAAGG
>NW_003804659.1:0-2234 GCF_000255335.2 Galendromus occidentalis
CGACAAGAGTATCAATAACATTTGGGGATTGCTGGGAAATGATCAACGACGCAGATCAACGACTAGCCATAATTATAGCCTGAGAACACCAGAACTGGCGTCAATGGGTTCAAATCAAAAAGCCTTGATTGCGCAAAAAAAGGTTTTCCTCGTCTATTCCACACACATATCTAGATCCCCCTTGGCGCATACTCCGATCGCGGCGCTCAAGCGAGGATCTTGAAGGGTGCAGGAAGCCTCTCTCGGTACAGGGGCATCCGATCTCAGCAGGGCGCATTTGCACTCGGCACCAGACCGACAAATCCAGAGACCGTCGCCGCGCACGCGGGCGAAACCGTTCAGATCCAGCACTGTAGCCGGGGTACGCAACAAACCCGCACCGGTTGTCTCATTCGTCCCGGGCTCTAGGAATACAAAATGAGTGAAGGATAGTTAATTGCAACGTTGATAACGACGAGAATATACAAGTAGCATATCGAAACCCAGACTCTGGGACGGATTGGAACTTACGCCTGAACATTGCTCCAATCAACGTCAGAACCAACAGCAGCATGACGACATACTTGAGTATCGCCAACAGGCGATCTCCGAGCAACCACCGAAGCGCACTCAACCATATGTCGGAGGACGACCCGGGTCTCACGACAGTTCTGCTGCTCGATTAAGAATCGTCCTGAGCAGGGGCGGTGGGCTCAACTCCTTGCGGAACCTGGAGAATCTCTTGAGACACCCTGGTGACGATCTGGGGCGTGGTGGAGCCAGTATTGGCCATTGCGCACTTGGATTCGGGACGATGTCGAACTTTCTTGCTCCGAACAGAATCAGACCTGCTTGAACTAGGCATGATGAGAAGCAAGAGGCACTTGAAACCCCTTTAAATAGCCGAGCCCCGAGAGGGCAAATTAGAGAGTAAGAAGCGACAGAAATTATCGCGAAATTTCGATCTCGAAGTCGTTGCCGAACGACTGACATATCTCATGACAAGTTTGACAAAAATATGGTAAGCTCAGATTCTGAGCAAGTGACATCGAGATCCAAATCGTCTCAAGATATCAGGAAATAGTAGCAATCTGAGCGTCTCTACTGTGCCTCAAATGTTCCTTATCTCGAGCACTCGTCGAATCCACGAGTCTCTGACTCGAGTCTGGCTGACTCGTCGGAAATAACTCGAAATTCTCATCGCATGCGAAACAGCGATTTATTTCAAGAGAATGAAGTCAGAGCGAACCCCTGCGAAAGGCTACACGGCCAATGGGGGAGAATGATGAATATTGTCCGTTTCACCTTCCGCTCTAGATGCTGAAGACCTCAGTCTGTAACGGTCACTGACCGGTCACCACTTAACCCGTTCGCAGTGTTTTCAGCATGACCCATATTCGGATGCTCTTCTGTGTTCAACCCTTTCCTGTGACTCGCTGTATATAAGGACAATAAACCTCAGCCAGCGAAGGGGGGAGCCCAAGACTGACTCTAGTATTCCGTGTGATCATTCTAGCCGTGGTATCAACGAGATACGTATATCTCTTCACTTCTTAAGTACGCATTCAAGACGATTTGAGAGCGGACGATCGGTTTTTATGGTCTTAAATAGAGTGTTTCTTCGAAACCTAATTTCCATAGAATCAGGAGGAAGTAGATTATTCAATACGAGACATGCCCCCCCGTGTCCCCTCGCTGAAATATTTTTTCTTTTTAAGTTCCGGCTCTAAACTTCCCAGAAAAGTTGTTGAGAGACCGCGCTTCGTAGCGCTTCTCGAGTTCTAATGCCCCAAACAGGGGGATCGTAAGACCCTCGAGACTAACTTGCTGTTTTCAGGAATCGAGATTTCTGTGCCGCGGGTTCGATTTTTCGGTGTTTGGCGTCAGTGTCCGGATGACAACGGTCCAGATTCACTTATACGATGGATTTTTTCGCAATGCGTGGACAGCGTGGAAGAGTGCCATTTGATCGACCGACGAAATTTGAATCGTTTATTTTCGAAACATCGTAACTCCACTCTGGAAAAACACCCAAAAACAATCCCCCCCCCCCTGTAGTGTCTCCCACAGGATACCGACCCTGGATTGTGGGGCCATTTTCGAAAGCTCTTGGTGAGAGCTTTCAGAAAAAAAATATCACACCGCCCTCCCTCTCATACTGTGGCTGCGCACGGAGAAATGAGTCTTTGGAGTTACGATGTTTTGAAAATAAACGTTTTTCCCAAATTCAAGAATCTTTATCTCGCCGTAAAAAC
>NW_003804659.1:2429-3350 GCF_000255335.2 Galendromus occidentalis
CAATCAAAAGTTACGGGCGTTTTAAGAATGGGCCAATCCCCATAGACCTAACATTGACTCGGAATTTTCCAGAACGGGTTTTCCCTTCCCTCAAAAACGTTGTAGAAACGTCCAGAATCATCGTAGGAGGCTGTAATTTTTTTCCCAAAATGAAGCCTAGGTCCTCAGCTTTCCAACGAGGGGCTGCACGACCCTATAGCTCCATTCAATCAAAAGTTACGGGCATTTTGACGTGAAACGTCTTTAAAAAGGTTGGCCTAGTATTTCACCAAAAAAATCAGAGGTAGCAGCAGAGCCACTACCGTGTAGAGGACGTGAAACGTCTTCGGAATGGCCGTTCGTAATTCGTAAGACTCGAGCATCGTTATTATTTCTTTAAACTCAGCTCCTACCCGAGCGCAATGGAAATCTACGATCGCATAGGTAAGCAAGGGTGGGTCGCTGACATCGGGAGTCACCTCCATCGGATTGACTAGCATTGCTCCATCGCATTGCTGTGGGACTGGCTCACCGTATTCAGTCGACGCGCCCGCCATTGCGCTGTCCTTTCAGCACCCGTACGAGGCCGTTTACAATCACTCGGAGTTTTGACGGGCATTTTGACGTGAAACGTCTTTAAAAAGGTTGGCCTAGTATTTCACCAAAAGTGTGACGAAACTTGTCCATTTTCGACGCCTTGCAGCTCCGTGCTTTCTACATCGATCGACACCCGGTTGGTGTCTTTAGATAGCGAATTTACGGCACATCAATTTCATAAACTTCCTACGGAATTCCCACACACACAGATCAATTCTTGGAGGCAAGAATGACACCCTATACGCCCTATTCTCCCGTGAACATGGCTGCTCTTGGGAGAGGGCGATTTCAAATTTCCAGAGCGCGCGTAACAAAACTCAGAAGAAGATATTTTCCACTCGGAAG